>NC_133647.1:75753716-76062467 GCF_009905375.1 Apium graveolens
ATTGGATTATGAAACAATTATGTAAAGTGGAATAGGCAGTTGGTAGAGTACTCGCGAAAGAATCACCTTAAATTTCTTAATGGTAAATTTATTAAAAATGGTGGAGCCGAGGGTACTCGAGCGACTTAAGTGAATCGTTAAGCGCAAAAGCGAACGTTAGGGTTCAATTGGTTAAAGTCTTGTTTCTTAAGCGACCGGGGTTTAATTCTGACTTATGTTGTTGTTCATAGGTTATCGGACCCACTCTAAGCTTAAGTCTATCCGGGAGCACTCAGGCAAGTATTCTACCCGTTGTTGTGATGTATATATGTATATGCATTATCTTGTGATAGATGCATGATAGTTAATTAGCAAATCTTGCGATATATTGGAGCATGTGATATGGTATATATGCATGTCTGTTTCGTAATCTTGATATCTATTTGTTGATTTCAATGCTTATAGTTGCATAATACCTATGCTAGAGATAAGCAGTAATTGCGTATACCCTTAGTATAGGGGACCCAAAAGTGAACATTTTCTAAAACCGGGAGTCGATGTTCCCGAGAAAATTATATATATTTATATATATATATATATACAGTTTTCAAAACTATTAATTGAATAAGGTTTATTCGATAACTTTATTTTTATTAATGAATATTACTTTGAATATTCATTCGAGGATGTATGACTCCGTTTACTTTATTTAATGAATATTACTTTGAATATTCATTCGAGGACTTATGACTTCGTTTATTTTGTTTAATGAATATTACTTTGAATATTCATTCGAGAACTTATGACTCTGTTTATTCTATTTAATGAATATTATTTTGAATATTCATTCGAGGACTTATGATTCCGCTTATTTACTAAATAATGTTCTTTATTTTATTAAAGAATAATGTTTCGATAATCAAACTTTTTTTCGATTATTCAAACAAAGATCGTATTTTCGTATAAGTATATCTTTGGTTATTTATTATTCATTTCAAGTATAAGTTTTAAAACTTCTACTTCAATTATTTTTATAAGGATTACTCTTCATGGGAAAATTTTTTAAATAATAATATTCAGATATTTTCTAATATATCGGGACAGATTTATTTCATTAAATCAGCATTACTCCTAACATTCTTAAAAATGTTTTCGAGTCTTCAAAATGATTTTTAAAAGTTAGGGCGGATCCCAAAACTCATTTTTATATTTAAGATCTTCCTTTCGAAGGGGATTTAAATACTCGCTCAAAACCTAAGGGATCCGGCTCTGTGGTGTATTTTACATTCGCAACGAGGTTGCTGTTTTGAGAAAACAATTTGATTACTTTCCCAATGTTCGGGAAGTAAGCCCATCTAATTGAGTCGGCATAAGCGATAGGCCGGGGTACGGTCTATCAAAGTGTAGGTGGCTGGGTGGCAGTCCATCAACGCGAAAGAGGTCGGGTGGCGGTCCAGCACAACATCCTAATACGGCCAGGGTGATGACCGGTGGGGGATTCATCCATCTACTAGTAGAAAAGGTTACTTATTGGTATCTTTGCCTGATCAGCAAGATATCGTGTTTATGCCAAAATTCTTTTCTTTCCAAATTCATTGGATATTATAACTCTGTTCATACTTTACATGACAGAGGTTTTCAGGAAATGTATGAGAGATATATATGGATATATATCGGGACTTAATGAAGTATCTCGTAACTTCATTTCTTTTGAATGATATTTCAAAGATTGAATCTATTCAAATCTTATCTTGTATTCTCATCTATGTGATGAACTTTTGAAACTAATTATAACTTGAACGGTGGTAGTTCAAGTAGTATTCGGAAAAGATATAAGTATATTGGAGTATCTTGTAACTTCATCTTTTTAACTTATATCTGGTTAATGATTATCTTATGCATGACAAAGATTTTCACAAAAATGTTGAGACAAGGTTAGATATATGAGATCACCTTGCAACGATATTTTTATACAGTTACAAACTGGAACTCTGTGTACATTATACATGTCAGAGGATTTCAAAGATTTTGAGTAGTATATATGTATATATATACTGAATATTTTGCGACTTGTCGCGTTAAGATATCAACTTGGTTCATTTCTTCTTAACCAAGACTTTCATGAGTACTATGAGAATGCTCATATATTGTTAATTATTATACAGATTATTTCGGTGGGCTTGTTGCTCACCCTTGCTTTCCTCTTTCATCACACAACAACAAATAGATATGATGAACAGGACCAAGCTCCCAATTCGTGAGCGGATAGGAAACGTTCCGCAGTTTCCTGTAGGCGTTGATGTCGTTGTAGTTGAGGTAGGAACTACCAATAGGCTAGGCTTTCAACTTTTGTTGTACCAGACTTATGTACATTTATGAATTGTAATAATGGCAAATAATATATAAATTTATTCAGAAACCCTTTTGAGGTGTAATGACTTATAATTGTAAAATGACTTGTATTATTTTTTGGTATTCATCTCTGAGACTATAACTTGTGGTGTGTGTGTATATTATGGGGTCACAGTATGCAGTAGATGATATTTTATTAAGAATTGGGTGTTATTAAGGGAAATGGAACTCGTGACAACCCGGATCCCCGACCCCGGATTTGGGGGTGTTACAGCTAATGAGTACTAGAATCCTTCCCAGAGACTGACCCAGGGAAAAGTGGCAGGAATTTCGGAGTTGGATGCAGCAACTGCTATAGCTGCCCAACTGAAGGCTTTGACGATGAAGGTGGATACTTTGGCTAATTATGGAGTTAATCAAATCGCGAATGTCTGTGAGCTTTGTGCTGGTGCCCATAAGACTAATCAGTGTGCATTCTCTAGTGAATCCGCTCAGTTCGTGAGTAACTTTCAGCGTTCGCAGCAACCTGTGTCAGCCACTTATCATCCCAACAACCGCAATCATCCTAATTTCAGTTGGATCAATGCTCAGAATGCGGTTCAACAGCCTTATCAGCAGTATCCAGCTAAGTAGTACAACCCACCTGGTTTTCAGCAACCGTAATATGCACCAAGACAACAACTCCAGCTACAACAAGCTAATGAAAAATTTGAATTAGAGGAGTTGAAGCTTATGTGAAAAAGTCAAGTTGTTTCTATCAAGACCTTGGAAAATCAAATTGGACAAATTGCCAATGTCTTCCTAAATCGTCAGCCTGCTATACTACCTAGTGACACTGAAGTGCTAGGAAAGAGGGAATCTAAGGAGCAGGTAAAAGCAATCACTTTGAGGTCTGGAAAGGTTCCGAATCCCGAACAAACTCAAGTGTAGACTGAAGAAGTTGGGGCAGAGAAAGAAGTAGAACAGCAGGAACTAGAAGTTGAACCAAGGAAGACTACTATTGAGCTCACTCCTCCTGAGGGTAATACAGGGGAGAAACAGATCTATCCCCCACCACCTTTTCCTAAATGGATGCAGAAGAAAAAGCTGGACAAGCAATTTGAGAAGTTTCTAGTGGTGTTCAAGAAACTTTATATCAACATACCTTTCGCTGAGGCTCTTGAGCAGATGCCTAGTTATGCAAATTTTCTGAAAGGTATTCTCTCTCGGAAAATGAACTAAAAATAAGTCATACTTATAAATAAGTCAAACTAAAAATAACTGAAAACTAATCCAGCTTATTCGGACTACCTGTGGTACAACACCAAACAATCTACGGAACAGCTGGCCATTTCCTACCCGTTTCCTGGCTGTGGTTCTCATGGCAGGCATCTTGATTCACTGTTGTGTTGTGTCAATTTAAGAAAACAAGTGTGAGCTATAATGCTCAACATAATAATGTACAGTATGAAAATGACTGTATGATAACTTACATAAAACATCATATATGATAATTATGTTTTATTCAAAAATAGTTTTCCTTGGTGATACACACCTTCTTATGAAAACAATTCTTTAGGGGATTTTATTATCCTTCGAATACCTTAATAGTAAAAAAAGTACCTAGGCTTGGGTTACAGTATTGCATCACAATTCCAGTTGGAAGTATTAGGAAACCCGTTGGAGCCACCGCATACGATGATCAGTCGTAATACGATAATAGTAACCTTTTCTACTAGTAGAAGGACGACACCTTCGTATCCCGGTTATCACCCTTGCCGCATTCGGGCTATGTGTCCCATTTTTGGGTATACACATACTTCACAAGTTCTTGAGTACACAGAGTACCTTCGCCTGCGGTACCTTTGGTAGTCCATCTAGCACATATAGTACCAGAGTCTACTCATCCCTTGTCCTTTTAAAAAGAATTCTATCCATCTCCAGAACTCGAACCACATCGAAGTTCCCCAAGCGTTTTGCTTGTTGATAGAAATAGTTTATCTTACTAAGATATAAATGTATATATGTATATACGTACTTCCGAGATTTTCGGAGGAAGTACTAAGGATGTGAGTTGACCGTTGTCAGCAGATAATTTAATAAGGGGGGAAAGTTTCTCCTTGAAACTATATTCAAAATATTAAATAAGTCGAGATAATATTTTCCGACAATCTGAAATATTCGAATGATTTTCTGAAGTCAGAAAGTATATTTTAAATTAGGATCTATGATTTTTAAATCAATAATAAACCTTTTAATGAATAATAAATTATTACACGATAATCGATAAATTATTAAACCTCGAATGAGTTTACTCTCTAAAAGAATATTTAAAATAATATTCCTCAACTAGTTTCTGTCTACGTAGTTAATAATCTTTAATGTTTAATCAGGTTTAAAATAAATAATCGTTGGAGTATACTACTCCCATAATAAAGGATTAGGTATATAGTATTTATTATTCGAACCATAAAATATAGTTGAAAGAATATGATCGTTGGGAAATCGTTTTAACAAAAGTTCGAGATATTTTAATATTTCGTAAGTGGACGTTAAATCCCTTTAAAACATACTATTATGGACTTGTAATCATCCTATAATATCACCGGAATGATTCCTGGGTTTTCATCTTAAAATCCCGATCGACTCTCGATCTTGTAATCATACGTCACACTTAAAGCGGAAATTAAATATTTTACGATATATCCTTATCGTACAACATCGCTACATTATGCAAAAAAGTCAATTACTACGTATCATGGCAAGCATGGTATTTATGCAATGATAGTAAAAAAAATCTTTCACAATACAACAGTAAAATGGAGTTGGGTTCGTAAACTTGCCTGGGTATTTCGAGGTGGCGGATGCTCTATGTTCCGCTCAGAAATCTATAATCATAAACACAATTCGTTAGGTCACGTTCTAATTTACGGCGACTCGCACTCATGTGCTACTTATTATGCACCCTCTCAATTTGTACTACCCTTATTATTCCTTTATGTCCTTATTTACATCATGGTTGCTTCATTTTTCTAAGTACTATAGGTTCATTTTCATTATCGCCGTCAGCTCCGCTTATGGATTCAACGGTTTCTAATCGCGCGGTCTCGGCTCCGATATTTTTATAAAATTGAAAAATCATTATTTTCACTTGAAATTTTTATGGCAGTTAGGAAATCAGTATGTTACTCTCTGTAAAAATTTCATAATTTATGAACACTTTTAAGTCGATCCTTTATATTTTCAAAGTTCATAATTCGTAGCAGTTTTTGTCGCGTAAATCACTTTTAGTAAAACGGCCATAACTTTTGATCCGGAAATCGTAATCAAGCAATTCAAGTGCCTAAAGGATCCTTATAACATTTTCTATCATAATCAAGGGTTATTTTTCAAGAAACTATAGTTTACATCTTCGGGACTTTCTGCAGAAACTTAAAGTTACGATTTGTTCATTTTTACGGAATTACGTTTACGATCGGAGTTTCGTTTACGTCCTAAATCTTTATACAACCACCAATAATCATTATATCATCATCAACACACAAACTACTCTCAAGAACATCATGTTCTTGAGGCAACAACAATCAACCTTAAATCTACTTAGCCAAACATCAAGATTTCAACAACATCACCTCTAAAACTAGGTTTACAACTACATACTAAATGGATCTTGAAATTGAATCTTAATTAAAGTTGGGTCAAAGATTTTTACTTTTCTTAAAAGCTTGAAATGTGTTCTTGAGGTTGGTGGAGTCTTGGAAGTGCTTGGTATGATTTTTGGAACCTAAAATCACCATTGAAATCAAGAAACCAAAGAAGAGTTACTATTCATACTATTCACTAGTAACTTTCTTGATTTTATTTCACCCATCAAACCTTGATAAAAAGAGATAAAAGAATTTTCTTACCTTAGTTTGGTTTTTAGGAATCTTGAGAATTAATGGGATGATTTTACCATGGCTAGAACTTGAGATTTGATTTTGAGTTTCTCCCTTTTTCTTGAAATAGCCGAATGGGAGAATGAAAGAGGGGGTTAGGCTTGCTTCCTTGGGTACATCTAGGAAATGGGATGGTGATATCTTTCTATTGATTGTTATTCTTCCTAGTATAGAATCCTAGGTTTATTCCTTGTTACAAATCTTGGGGACAAATCCAAGTAGCTTGCTAGTTTACAAGCTAAACTACATGTGATAGCTTCCTTAGCACACTATTTGGCTAGCTTGCTTGATCATCCTATGTTTAGCTCACTATTTGATAAAGTAACCATGGTTAGTTTCTTACCATGGTTAGTTAGTGTGTTACGTTTATTTAATCATTTACGCGTTCGCTCGGTCGCTTAAGCGTTTTCGTAATACTTACTCGTAAATGGTTCGCGACGTAATTCCTTTCTTATTTATTCCTTATATTTTAAATTATCGTACTTGGATATAAATCTTTAGGGTTTTAATCTTGTAATTATATTGTGATTCCCGTAATCCTCGATAAGTCGCAAATACGGTCATTTTTCAAAGTTCGTTTTCTTCGAAAACTAATAGCGTTTATATACACTCATTTGGTACGTATAATCATAATATCAACTCCGAAACTCATTTTCTCATGCACTACATAGTGTGGGCTTAAAATTTTTTCCCGTTCGTCAGGGTTACTATTCATTAAACGTTTTACAAGGTCTCAAAAATTCGAGTTATTACAGCAGCAGTACCACCGATTCTTCATCTGTAGGTGGTGTGAGGCCAAGGTTTTCCATTCCTGAGGCTGAAGAGGAGTACACGAGGCTTCTCTCGAAGCCTATTGCTAAGGAGCGAGGTGTTTTGCCATCAGAGAAGGATGGTAAGCTGTTGGAGATGATTCTTGAGATGGGTTGGGTTCCTTTCTGTGAGGCTCCTGCTGTTGTGCCCATGAGTGTTATGCGGGAGTTCTATGCTAACGTTAAGACGGAGAAGAATGGCTTCATGGTGGTGAGGGGGATGACTGTAGAGTACAGTGCTGATGTGATTAGGAGGGTGACTGTGACGCCCTCCAAACCCGGGGTCTAGATTTGGGGGTCACTCGCCAATAAAACAAACTAAAATAATCACAGCGGAATAATATAATAAATACGACCCCTTTACCTGCACTGGATCGATCACAGGTTATAGTATGGAACATGCACTAATACAAACCAACTGTTATTACAGACCATAAGTCTAATTATTTTTTTTTACAAATTATTCAAATTTTATTACAAACCTCTAGACTATACAAGCGTCCCAAAACAGTCTACCTGGAATACACACCACTATTTACAAGCACTCGACTTCTGACCAAACCTGGATCTCAAGCCTGCTCTGGCTTAGCTGAAAGATTAGATTGATAAACAAGTATGAGCGAAAGAAATGCTCAGCAAGCAATATAAAATGTACTTGAAATGATAAACCACATTCTGAGAATAACTGAACAAAAGGATGAAAGCAGTAATATTTGATCAACAATAAAGCTTTACAAGCTTATCAACAATAAACGATAATTTTTAGATTGGAATCTAACTCCGACGGACGTACTATCACATGCTCATCAGCCCGTGTGATAGCACAAGGTCATGATTCATAGAAACATGTCCCCACAATACGAGTACTCAATTAAAAAGGCAATATACCTACCTGTGGCAAAAATGGTGTCATAATATTTCATACAACACATAGAAATAGCCCTCCGCTGGACCGTCCGTCCCGATCACTTACGCATTCATCCAATCCATAAAACATTTTGATCAAAGGAGCCGAATCAAAGGACATCCTTAACCATATAACTCCCCATTTCTCATGGTCCAGAGTTATCTCAACAATCGATGGCGAAATAACTAGAACAATTAGTTATTCGCTAATCTAAATTCAATGTTCTACTGTATAGAGTAATTTATAGCGAAATATAAAACGTTTAACTATTCTAAACTTAGAATAGTATGGAAATTTAAAGAATAAAGTTCAGAGTCAATATCAATTGAATGATGAATAAAAATATAGGTACTTGCATAATATGATTTGAAATAAACGTCACTTGAACAATAAGTGAAGTTAGGGGTACTTGCCTGGTATGCTCAATAACCTCTTACTTTAACTCGGATTCTAACTGCTGGCTACTATCTTCGTCTAACACCTGACTGCACTCCTTGTTACTCGATTCTATAAATAAAAGGACTATCTTAAGTGACAATACTAAACTCAATCGACGTAACTATACGTCTTGACATCTACCCGACCGTTTATAACTAAGCATGGCATATTAAACTGTAAACAGATAGCATACTTATCACATATCACATAATCATGACATTTATAAATCACGTAATCACATATTTCATGTAATACATACGTCAGATCATTACAAGACACGCCTCAGTGCGTTCAGAATGAAAATCAGGTCAATATTAGCATTTATCGATCAAATACCGACTCAAACTGATATACAAATCAAATGACATTGCAATACAAAAGAAATTAGGTCTTAAAAGTATTTTTATTGAAAGCGCAATATTTTTCTAAGTCTGTACGCGTTCGTTTCATATTAAACGGACAAACGGTTGATTTATTATGAATTTTTGAACATTTTTCAGAATAAAAACGGGTCTCCAAATCATTTAATAATTAAATAATAAGGCTCGAACACTCGAAAATAATTTTATAAAAATTATCGAGTCGGGAAAATAATTTAAAATAATATTTTAAAGTTCGAAACTATTTTTCGAAATTTTTAAATCAAAAATAAACAATTAAATCTAATTAAATAATCAATTAAAATTAATTAATAACTAATTAAAATAATTAATCAATTAATATTTAAATTAATTGACTAATTAAATAATTAATTATCAACTAAAATTAATTAATTAAATAATTTGGATTTATTTTTGAATTAAAAATAAATTTTCAGAATTAGAATAATGATTTTCAAAATAAAAATGAATTTTCAGAAATTATAAATAGGATTTTGAATTATTTTTAATAAGAAAATCTAAAAACAAAACTCAGTAATTGGGTTGGGGGTTCTGTGGATCGAAACCGGGTCAAAACCCCAGGTTGTGAAGAACACAACCGGGTTTTGAACACCCGGTACCTCCCCAGAATCCGGCAGCCGGCCGGTTAACCAGCGATGGTTCCGGTGACGCCCAAATCTGCACCCCCAGGCTTCGATTTTAATGGAAATTGATTCTAAATTGCTCTTGAAACTCGACTAATAACTCAGCATCAACAGACAGCCCTGAGGTCGGTTTCTCCGACGAAAATCAAACAAAAACCGGCGGGACTTTGAGTTTTCCGGTCAAAAACTCGAATTCACTTAATCCTCAACCAAAAATTACAGTAAATACAGCAAAATGAAGCTGGGAACATGTACAATCTAATCATATCATCACAAACAATCAAAAACCTCTAAATTATAAACCCCCAAAATTCGAATATAAACCCTAAATTACGAATTTTCACATCACTAGTCGTTTGAATGATTTGAGGGCATAAACAGAAAGAACATGAAAATCTGAACATTTTGGTTACTCATACTTCAAATTCTGAAGTCTGCATCACCCTCAAATTTGGGTTTGATTCTCAGAATTTTTCAAGAACACCAAGAACACATATTCAAAGAATTTTCAGAAAATTAAACCTCAATTTCTATATGATACCGAACCCTATTTTTGAAGTATAATATACAAAATTGACCAGAAACATACTCTATAACATGGAAGCATCAAATCACATCAACAACATCAAGAACAAATTTTCATAATTTAATTATCAAATAATTCGAATATAAATAATTAAATAAGAAAATTACTATGATTTCTGGGCAGAAACTGATGATTGATTCAGAAAGAAGATTTCGAGAGCTTCGTTTTGATATGCTGCACGCCCGAATCGGAATTCGATAACGCCTTCGTTCGTGTGTTTGATTCTCGGGAACGTATCGGTTTCTCGGATTTTTCTCTGTATTTACGGTATTTTAACTGGTTGCAAATGAATAAACGGAATAAACGAAATAATAAATAAGCTATTTATATTTATGAAATATGGGATCGTTCTGGATCGTTTTGGATCGTTAAATTAGTTGCTTAGCCGCTAAATAACTGTAAAAACGATACAATTCAATACTAGAATTGGATAACTATCAAAACTGGGCTTTTTTATAAAACACCATATACGAAAATAATGTAAGGATATCCCGTCTTTCGAGATTACGGGTTTTATTGATTACCGAAATAACTATCGTATCGAAAATATTGCGCCGGCCGCGCACGGGTCAACCCGTAATCCGGATCGAAAAAGTCAAAACACGGAAAATGTCCGGAATTACCAGATTAGGTTAGGAAGGAGTTTTCGGAAGAGTTTCGGGTTGTAAAAATGCAAAACGGTTGACGTTGGAAGATTCCCGGCTTTATAAAATAATTTTATAATTATTCTGAAAATAATTTATAATTCATAAATCATTATAAAATCATATAACACTCCAAAAATTACCAGATTAATACCACAATTATCTATATTTTATTCTGGACATATAAAAATTCAAATATTCAAATAATGTCACATATAAACATTCAGATATCAATTCCAATTTTCAGATAATTCACCAAAATTCACATAAAATCACATAAACAATTCCGAATAATAATAATAATATTTGAAAATATATTGGATATTACAATCTACCCCCCTTAACAGGATTCTGTCCTCAGAATCAGCCTAGGAAAATAAATGAGGATACTTGGATTGCATTTCGCTTACCAATTCCCAAGTCGACTCTTCAACCTTGGGATTCCTCCACAAGACTCGTACTAAAAATACAGACTTATTCCTAAGTACTCTTTCTTTCTTATCTAAAATCTGCACTGGTTGCTCTACAAAAGATAAATCTGGTTGGATCTCGATTGGCTCGTATTCTATCACATGGTTCGAATCAGGCAAATAACGCTTCAACATTGACACATGGAACACATTGTGAATATGTTGCATGTGAGGTGGTAACGCTAACTTGTACACAACTTTTCCCACACGCCTCAAAATCTCAAAAGGGCCAACATAACGCAGACTCAGCTTTCCTTTCTTTCCAAATCTTGATAAACCCTTCCAAGGTGAAACCTTCAATAACACTGCTTCTCCAATTTCAAATTCCATATCTTTTCTGGTAGGATCTACATATTTACGTTGACGGTCTTGAGCTGCTGTTAATCTTTTCCGAATGAGTTCTATTTTCTCTTTTGTCTGCTGGATCAATTCTGGACCCAAAATCTTTCTCTTACCAACTTCTTCCCAACATATTGGAGATCTGCATCTTCTCCTGTACAAGACTTCGTAAGGCGGCATTCCAATACTGGCATGATAACTGTTGTTGTAGGAGAATTCAACTAATGGCAAATGTTCGTCCCAACCTCCTTCAAAATCTAGCGCACATACCCTTAACATATCTTCAATAGTCTGAATCGTCCTTTCACTTTGACCGTCCGTCTGCGGATGATACGCGGTACTCATGTTCAGCTTCGTTCCGAGACAATCTTGAAAACTTCTCCAAAATCTTGAGTTAAATCGAGGATCTCTGTCTGAAACTATGGATACTGGAACTCCATGTCGGGTCACAATTTCCTTAAGATATAACCGAACCAATTTATCCATTGAGAATCTTTCATTGATAGGAAGAAAATGCGCTGACTTCGTCAATCTGTCGATAATAACCCAAATAGCATCATGATTCGCCCTGGTCCTCGGTAATCCAACTACGAAATCCATCGCTATATGCTCCCATTTCCATTCTGGAATGTCCAATGGCTGTATCAGTCCACTAGGCCTTTGATGTTCCGCTTTGACTCGCTGGCAAGTGTAACACTTACTTACCCATTCTGCAATTTCTTTCTTCATGCTTGGTCACCAAAAATTTTCTCTTAAGTCTTTGTACATCTTCGTGCTTCCGGGATGAATTGAGTATCTAGAGTTGTGAACGTCTCGAAGAATTTCATCTTTCAGCTCGGCTACGTTGGGTATCCATATTCTGGAAGAAAATCTTAATATCCCTTTATCATCCTTTTGACTCCCTATCTCTTCTCCTGTCAAACTATCTCGTTCATGGTTCATTACTTCCTCCTGACATCTTCTTATCTTCTCCAATAATTCTGGTTGAAAAGACATTGCACACAATACCTCTGTAGACAAACTTGGGGTACTAACCTCTATTTCTAGCTTCTCAAATTCCCTGATTAATTCCTCGGATGAAGTTATCATGTTTAACCTTTCTTTTCTACTAAGCGCGTCGGCCACCACATTTGCTTTGCCTGGATGATAGTTAATAGTACAGTCGTAGTCCTTGATTAGTTCTAACCATCTTCGTTGTCTCATGTTTAATTCCTTCTGGGTAAAAATATATTTTAAACTCTTGTGGTCCGTGTAGATCTTGCACTTTTCCCCATAAAGATAATGCCTCCAAATCTTCAATGCAAACACTATAGCTGCCAATTCTAGATCATCCATTGGATACTTTTCTTCATGTGGTTTCAATTGTCTTGAAGCATAAGCTATCACCTTGTCATGCTACATCAAAACATAACCCAATCCTTTGTACGACGCGTCACTATAAATCACAAAAATTCCTTGATCATCTGGCAAAACTAGCACTGGAGAAGATACTAATCTATTCTTTAATTCCTGGAAACTTTCTTCACATTTCTCATCCCATTCAAATTTCTGGTTCTTCCTGGTAAGCTTTCTCAATGGCGTAGCTATCTTCGCAAAATCTTGCACAAATCTTCTATAGTAACCTGCCAATCCCATGAAACTTCTTACTTCTGTTGGTGTTTTTGGCCTCTCCCAGTTGATTATGGCTTCAACCTTTGCTGGATCCACTTCCACTCCTTTATTGCTAATCACGTGCCCAAGAAATCGTACTTCTTTTAACCAAAATTCACACTTAGAAAACTTTGCGTACAATTTCTCCTGTCGCAGTATCTCCAAAACTATTCTTAAATGCTCTATATGCTCCTCTTCTGTTTTAGAATAGATCAAGATGTCATCTATGAACACGATCACGAATTTATCCAAATACTTCTTAAATACTCGATTCATCAGATCCATGAAAGCTGCTGGTGCGTTGGTTAATCCAAATGCCATCACTAGAAACTTATAATGCCCATATTTGGTTCTAAATATGGTCTTCGGAATGTCTTCAGGCTTGATCTTAAGTTGATGATATCCAGATCTTAAATCTATCTTATAAAACCATACAACGCCTCTCAATTGGTCAAACAGATCATCGATCCTCGGCAATGGGTATTTGTTCTTAATGGTCAGCTTGTTTAATTCTCGATAGTCAATACACAGTCGCATACTCCCGTCTTTCTTCTTGACAAACAGTACTGGTGCGCCCCATGGGGATACACTGGGTCTTATAACTCCTTTCTCCAAAAGATCTTGCAGCTGAGTTGCCAATTCTTTCATCTCCACTGGTGCCATCCGGTACGGAGCTTTAGAAACTGGTTCTGTTCCGGGTGCTAGGTCAATCGTAAATTCAATTTCTCTATCGGGAGGTAATCCTGGTAGATCTTCTGGAAAGACATCTGAAAATTCGTTGACAACTGGAATCGCTTCTAGTGCTGGAACTTCTTTGTTGGTGTCTACCACATGGGCCAAATATGCTTCACAATTCTGATGTAATAACCTTTTCATTTGAGCGATCGCTAAGAACTTCTTCCCTTGCCTATTTCCTCGAAATATCACCTTCTTCTTACTACCCAAGGTCTGAAGTCTTACTTTCCTATTCTTACAATCAATCTGAGCGTTATTTTTTGACAACCAATCCATTCCTAAAATAACATCAAATTCTCCCAACTTAAAAGGTATCAAGTTGGCATAGAAATGATGTCCTCCTATCTCAACATCACACCTCGGGCATATTCGGTCGACAAAAACTTGGTCCTTATTAGCTAACTCTATCATTAATGCTTGTTCTAACAATTTAACTTCAGAATGCAGTTTATCGACAAAATCTTGAGAAATAAATAACCTCGTAGCTCCAGAATCAAATAAAACTTTAGCATCTACGGAGTTGACTGGAAGCGTACCTGCAACCACTTCTGAATTCTGAACAGTATCTTTCATAGTCATGTTGAATGTTCTGGCCTTTGGCTGGTCCTTTGCTAGTGGTCCTTCAATCCTTGGCACATTCTGAGATGGAGCACCTGTAAGCCTTGGGGTGTTGCTCGTCGTACCTTGTGCTGGGCAATTCCTGGCGATATGTCCTGGCTTTCCACACTTATAACATCAAGTTCCCACATTCTGACCTTGAGTCTGATTCTGACACACATTAGCAAAGTGTCCCTTCCTACCGCACTTGAAACACGTCACATTAGCATTACAATTCCCAAAGTGCTTCCTACCACAAAACTGACAATCTGGTATTGGTGGACGATTGGGCCTCTGCTGATTTGAATTCTGAAAACGGTTGCCTTGTCCTCCATTTCCTGATTGTGGTCTTCTGAATCCCATATTCCGATTACCCTGAAATTCTGGCCTTTTATTGAAACGGCCCTGAAAATTACTTGACTGCTGACCTCCCTCTGAGGTTTCCATTTTCCTTTTCCTCCCATCCTTTCCTTTCTGAGACATGTCACTCCTACTCTCAATCACCATTGCCTTCTGAACCACTGCTACATATGAAGTCAACTCAAACATGGCCACTCTGTTCTGAATCCAAAACTTCAATCCCTGTTCAAACCTTCTTGCTTTCTTTTCATCCGTATCAACCTGGTCTGGCACGAACCTCGCTAATTTAGTAAACTTAGCTTCGTACTCAGCTACAGTAAGATCACCCTGGGTTAGATTCAAAAATTTGATCTCCATTTGGTTCTTCATATACCTCGGGAAATATTTTTCCAGAAACAGCTCTGTGAATCGTTCCCAGGTTATAAACTCACCTCCTTCCAATTTCCGCGTGGATTCCCACCAATAGTTCGCCTCACCCTTCAGAAAGTAACTTGCAAACTTGGTTTTCTGCTCAACTCCTGCTCCGACTAATTCAAAAGCCTTTTCCATCTCCTTGAGCCATGCATTGGCTTCCACAGGATCAGCACTTCCCTTGAACTCAGGTGGCTTCACAGCTTGAAACTGCTTAAAAGTCACTGCAGGTGGTGCTGCTTGCTGCTGCTGTTGCTGTTGCTGTTGTTGTTGCTGCTGTGTAAGATGAAACATCTGCTGCTGCATCAGTCCCAACATCTGGATAATCGCTGGATCTGTACGGCTCTCAGTACTACCCTCTCCTGAATTATTCCTTCTCTTTGGTGCCATTATTCTGGTAAGAGACAAGCAACATATATAATAATATGTCAAGCATTGTGTCAAATATGTAGCAATTCCTTAGCATATCAAAATTCGCAAACAGTATTTCTTCCCTGAATATCATAAACTTGCTACCATATTAACACAAGCGACATGATTATCACATAATCCTGCTTATTATCTCAAGAATAATAACACAAAGAAAATTTACTCCGAATTATCCAACCCTTTTAAATCTTTGCTCGAAATCTTAACTAAATCAACAAAATAGCGGCAATGACACAAGGCCTAAAGCTAAACGCAAAACAGGAAACCTAAACAACTTAACTACAACCTAACCCAATAACCTAAATTTAATCCTATAAAAGCTAAACTACACGCGCCTATCTTATGTGATCTTAAAATGACTCATCTATGACAATCCTACGCCTGTTTCAGTGACCATAACCTGTAGCTCTGATACCAACCTGTGACGCCCTCCAAACCCGGGGTCTAGATTTGGGGGTCACTCGCCAATAAAACAAACTAAAATAATCACAGCGGAATAATATAATAAATACGACCCCTTTACCTGCACTGGATCGATCACAGGTTATAGTATGGAACAGGCACTAATACAAACCAACTGTTATTACAGACCATAAGTCTAATTATTTTTTTTTACAAATTATTCAAATTTTATTACAAACCTCTAGACTATACAAGCGTCCCAAAACAGTCTACCTGGAATACACACCACTATTTACAAGCACTCGACTTCTGACCAAACCTGGATCTCAAGCCTGCTCTGGCTTAGCTGAAAGATTAGATTGATAAACAAGTATGAGCGAAAGAAATGCTCAGCAAGCAATATAAAATGTACTTGAAATGATAAACCACATTCTGAGAATAACTAAACAAAAGGATGAAAGCAGTAATATTTGATCAACAATAAAGCTTTACAAGCTTATCAACAATAAACGATAATTTTTAGATTGGAATCTAACTCCGACGGACGTACTATCACATGCTGATCAACCCGTGTGATAGCACAAGGTCATGATTCATAGAAACATGTCCCCATAATACGAGTACTCAATTAAAAAGGCAATATACCTGCCTGTGGCAAAAATGGTGTCATAATATTTCATACAACACATAGAAATAGCCCTCCGCTGGACCGTCCGTCCCGGTCACTTACGCATTCATCCAATCCATAAAACATTTTGATCAAAGGAGCCGAATCAAAGGATATCCTTAACCATATAACTCCCCATTTCTCATGGTCCAGAGTTATCTCAACAATCGATGGCGAAATAACTAGAACAATTAGTTATTCGCTAATCTCAATTCAATGTTCTACTGTATAGAGTAATTTATAGCGAAATATAAAATGTTTAACTATTCTAAACTTAGAATAGTATGGAAATTTAAAGAATAAAGTTCAGAGTCAATATCAATTGAATGATGAATAAAAATATAGGTACTTGCATAATATGATTTGAAATAAACGTCACTTGAACAATAAGTGAAGTTAGTACTTGCCTGGTATGCTCAATAACCTCTTACTTTAACTCGGCTTCTAACTGCTGGCTACTATCTTCGTCTAACACCTGACTGCACTCCTTGCTACTTGATTCTATAAACAAAAGGACTATCTTAAGTGACAATACTAAACTCAATCGACGTAACTATACGTCTTGACATCTACCCGACCGTTTATAACTAAGCATGGCATATTAAACTGTAAACATATAGCATACTTATCACATATCACATAATCATGACATTTATAAATCACGTAATCACATATTTCATGTAACACATACGTCAGATCATTACAAGACACGCCTCAGTGCGTTCAGAATGAAAATCAGGTCAATATTAGCATTTATCGATCAAATACCGACTCAAACTGATACACAAATCAAATGACATTGCAATACAAAAGAAATTAGGTCTTAAAAGTATTTTTATTGAAAGCGCAATATTTTTCTGAGTCTGTACGCGTTCGTTTCATATTAAACGGACAAACGGTTGATTTATTATGAATTTTTGAACATTTTTCAGAATAAAAACGGGTCTCCGAATCATTTAATAATTAAATAATAAGGCTCGAACACTCGAAATAATTTTATAAAAATTATCGAGCCGGGAAAATAATTTAAAATAATATTTTAAAGTTCGAAACTATTTTTCGAAATTTTTAAATCAAAAATAAATAATTAAATCTAATTAAATAATCAATTAAAATTAATTAATAACTAATTAAAATAATTAATCAATTAATATTTAAATTAATTGACTAATTAAATAATTAATTATCAACTAAAATTAATTAATTAAATAATTTGGATTTATTTTTGAATTAAAAATAAATTTTCAGAATTAGAATAATGATTTTCAAAATAATAATGAATTTTCAGAAATTATAAATAGGATTTTGAATTATTTTCAATAAGAAAATCTAAAAACAAAACTCAGTAATTGGGTTGGGGGTTCTGTGGATCGAAACCGGGTCAAAACCCCGGGTTGTGAAGAACACAACCGGGTTTTGAACACCCGATACCTCCCCAGAATCCGGCAGCCGGCCGGTTAACCGACGATGGTTCCGGTCACGCCCAAATCTGCACCCACAGGCTTCGATTTTAATGGTAATTGATTCTAAATTGCTCCTGAAACTCGACTAATAACTCAGCATCAACAGACAGCCCCGAGGTCGGTTTCTCCGACGAAAATCAAACAAAAAACGGCGGGACTTTGAGTTTTCCGGTCAAAAACTCGAATTCACTTAATCCTCAACCAAAAATTACAGTAAATACAGCAAAATGAAGCTGGGAACATGTACAATCTAATCATATCATCACAAACAATCAAAAACCTCTAAATTATAAACCCCCAAAATTCGAATATAAACCCTAAATTACGAATTTTCACATCACTAGTCGTTTGAATGATTTGAGGGCATAAACAGAAAGAACATGAAAATCTGAACATTTTGGTTACTCATACTTCGAATTCTGAAGTCTGCATCACCCACAAATTTGGGTTTGATTCTCAGAACTTTTCAAGAACACTAAAAACACATATTCAAAGAATTTTCAGATAATTAAACCTCAATTTCTATATGATACCGAACCCTATTTTTGAAGTATAAATACCAAATTGACCAGAAAAACATACTCTATAACATGGAAGCATCAAATCACATCAACAACATCAAGAACAAATTTTCATAATTTAATTATCAAATAATTCGAATATAAATAATTAAATAAGAAAATTACTGTGATTTCTGGGCAGAAACTGATGATTGATTCAGAAAGAAGATTTCGAGAGCTTCGTTTTGATATACTGCACGCCCGAATCGGAATTCGATAACGCCTTCGTTCGTGTGTTTGATTCTCGGGAACGTATCGGTCTCTCGGGTTTTTCTCTGTATTTACGGTATTTTAACTGGTTGCAAATGAATAAACGGAATAAACGAAATAATAAATAAGCTATTTATATTTATGAAATATTGGATCGTTCTGGATCGTTTTGGATCGTTAAATTAGTTGCTTAGCCGCTAAGTAACTGTAAAAACGATACAATTCAATACCAGAATTGGATAATTATCAAAACTGGGCTTTTTTATAAAACACCATATACGAAAATAATGTAAGGATATCCCGTCTTTCGAGATTACGGGTTTTATTGATTACCGAAATAACTATCGTATCGAAAATATTACGCCGGGCCGCGCACGGGTCAAACCGTAATCCGGATCGAAAAAGTCAAAACACGGAAAATGTCCGGAATTACCAGATTAGGTTAAGAAGGAGTTTTCGGAAGAGTTTCGGGTTGTAAAAACGCAAAACGGTTGAAGTTGGAAGATTCCCGGCTTTATAAAATAATTTTATAATTATTCTGAAAATAATTAATAATTCATAAATCATTATAAAATCATATAACACTCCAAAAATTACCAGAAAAATACCACAATTATCTATATTTTATTCTGGACATATAAAAATTCAAATATTCAAATAATGTCACATATAAACATTCAGATATCAATTCCACTTTTCAGATAATTCACCAAAATTCACATAAAATCACATAAACAATTCTGAATAATAATAATAATATTTGAAAATATATTGGATATTACAGTGACTGAGCAGCCCGCAAGGAAGCCAGGTCAAGACACTTGGAACGATAAGACTCCCGAAGACTTCAACTTGGATCTGCTCGTTGCGACTCTGTGTGTGTCTGAGACTCACTGGAAGTTCAAGAGGGGCACTACTGATTACTCCATGTTCCCTGCGTCATGCATGAATAGGTTTTCATGGGCTTGGAACTCGTTTATTTGTGCTAACATCATGCCATCTTCGCATGTGCATGAGATTACTGTGGAGCGTGCTCGTCTATTATAGGGTATTCTTCAGGGCGATTACATTAATTTGGGGATAGTGATTTATCAAGGGATCTTGCGATTCTTGAGAGGAGGCACCACAGGTGTTATTCCGTATGCGTCCATTGTGACGAAGTTGTGCGTGGCGGTTGGTGTTCATTTGCCCGCACATGAGCAGCTGTAGCTTCCCAGTGCTCCTATCGATAGTTCTACACTGTTAAGTATGCAGGAGTGGTATGGAGCGAAGCCCGATCCTAAGGGGCTTAGGTATGCATATGATCATCTTCCAGGAGGTGTACCTATGGATCAGGCTATTGCGGGAGGTTCTCAGCAGGCCCGTAGAGCAGCTTGGAGAGCTTAGTTAGGAGAGGAAGTTGGTTCATCACAGCAGCAGCAGCAGGAGACAACAGGAGCAGAGGTTGGAGCTAGTTTGAGTTTGACGCAGTATAGGCGTCTAGCACAGAGGATGGATGCAATGCACGACATCCATAGTCGGTTTGCACATAATCTCACCCAGGCACTTGGGATAGCTTTTAGAGCCACCGGTGTTGACATCAAGTGGCCAGTATTTCGTGAGGATTATGTGGATCCGCCTCCTGATACACCTGACACTCCACCCATTGAGGGTGAGGATTCTGATTCGCAGTAGGTATGCCTGAATTCCTTACTATTACCTTCACTGAGGACAGTGAATATTTTAAGTTTGAGGGTAGTAGTTGAAGGAATATATTTTGTGTGAGTCACATTTAGTTACATATTCATGATAGTTTAGTAAATATAGTTTGCATATTTGTTCATGTAGTTTTTTTTATTTTTGGTAGTTTTTATGATATTTTGTTCATTTAGTTTCATGCATTGCCCTATAACATGATCCCTTAGATGATTTTTCCGATTAATTGGTGATATTAATGCTAGTGTAGTGATGTCGTATTTAGTGATGTTAAGTCTTATCGAATTAATTTGCTTGCTAGAGATCAAATTAATTTGCTTGCTAGAGAAAATTGTATTTCACTAAGTCTTATAGGTTGCTAGAGTACTAGATCATGGTCATAATTTGTTTGTTTGTCGAGGTTTAATCGCTTGTTTATATTTAGAATTTAGGATATTCTCTTAGTAATAAAAGACATGGATATTTAAAAAATTGGAGAAATTGGATTTTATTGCTAGTTGTGTAGCTATGTGTCAAATGGCTAGTAGACGGCTCATATTTATATGAGTAGTCTAGGGTTGAGCGAGATGGACCGAAACGCACTCGTTCAGAAATTTGAAAAAAGAAAAGAAAAAAAAAGAAAAAAAATAAGTGTTATGTATAATTGATCACAAGTGGGCTCTTTAGTACTCGAGTTATTAAGTTCTTAGGGGACTTTGTGCCTAGTGACCTAAGGCTTTTATAGTCTGGGATCCGTTAACCTAACGCTCGCTACATGGGTACTATTGTAAAAGTCTTTTGTGGACCTCACTCATTGCACGATCAAATAAGCATACTTGTGTTGTTTTGTTGTGAATAAAAGTGTGAATCCATGTTAACTCTGATATAGGAATTGAAGTGTTATAAGTTATTTTGAGTCTAGCTTTTATTCTATTTATAAACTTGCGATTGCTTTGATAAGTAGTGAGTTATGATTATTGATCTAGTTGTGATAGTATATCTGTAAGCATTTGCACACACGCACGTCTCTGGTTTGTAGGTTGATTTGTGAGATTTGATTGATCTTTATGTGAATAACTGCATTTGTTGACGTGTTGCTTGTTGATTGGTTTAGTTATTATATGGGGATCATTGCATTCATTTAGTTGCATTCATGTATTTTTATTTCCTGTTCTTTGAGTCTGTATATGCTTGACGACAAGCATCAATTCAAGTTTGGGGGTATGTTGAGTGGAATTTATGACACTTCATAATTCTCTATTAAGCTTTGAATTGGTGTATTGGTACTCAAATTATTGGTGTTTTAGTGTATTTTCTAGTGTTTTTGCATTTCAGGCATTAATCTGAGAATCAGATTAATTAGCATTGATTTGATGCTAATATGGTGTTCGGTTGGTGTCTAAAGAATAAAGCTCGCGAAGACCGGCTCAAATCTGCAAGAAAAAAGAAGAAGTCAAAGTATTGGCAGAAGCCCAGCGCGCCCGCGCTGATCAAGCGCGCGCCCGCGCCAGGTCGAGTTTCAAGAATCCTGTTTTGAATAAAAGAATGATTTCTGGACTTCTCTGTTGATCAGGGCTGCTATATAAATAACTTTAGGTCATTTTTAATAATATATCAAGCCAGAGACTTATCAAGGAGAGCTGTAAGAAGACCGTGTTAGCATGATTTAACGAAGACGAAGAAGATCTTGTTTTTACTTGTGAATCTTTGTTCTAAGTTGTAACTTGGATGCTAGTTTTCTTATTTGTGAACCTTACTCTTGTTTCGTACTTGGTTTTGTTATTTAAGTATAAAGACTACGTTTATTATACCATGCTTTCATCGGAACCCACGTTGATTATGAGTCTGATTATGGGCTAATCGTTATCGTGGGGTTCTAGCGGATTTATTTATGGATTTCTTTAGTTAATTTATTTCGATGCCTTAGTATGTGGTGATTGTATGATAACCTATTATTGGTTGTGCGTGTTGGTCTTATGAGCGTCACGAACTTATAACATAATGTGTTAATTCTTAATGAAGCGAAAGTGAATTTAGGATTTAGAACTTGCCATGCTAGCATAGGTTCATGTATTTGTTATGCATGATTCGTAGGTAATTTTAACCATCTTACTTGCCCTATGTAATCAAGATAGATAACCTGTGCTTAAACCGTTATGTTGTCAAATTCTATAGACATATAGGGTCTCAATATAATTGGTGTCTATTCAGCTTCTATCTCTTTTGTGGATGTCTGGTAGTATGTTATTCGTGCAATGAAAGTTGGCGTTTATCAGTTTCATGTTATTTGATTAGTGTCATCACCATTGCATGCTAAAGTTAAGAATAATAATGCTATTGAATGAAGTATTTAATGAAGTTAGAATCCAATGTTTGTCATATATATTAATTCAGTCAATCTCATTCTCTTAGTTATAATTGTTAGTTTTTATTTTTAGTTATAAACAACCTCAATTTGTTATTGTCTTATCATTGAATAATAACCATACATTGTTGCTTAAGTACATAAATTAATTAGTTAACCAAAGCCAGTCTCTGTGGGAACGAACTAGAAAAGATTATATATTACTTACGAACGCATATACTTGCGTGTATTATAAGCGCGTGTTTAGCGACTAACACTTATCGAGATGTCAAGTTATCTATAGACCAAATGGAGATCTCGAGGTAAAATCTCAAAGTATAAAATTGCAGATCAGTTCAATATCCAATTAACAATCAACAAACAATCCAAACAGCTGGATTGACAAGTCTGCAAAAAGGAGCTTGAAGGATGTGCAAGATCAATGGTGAAGATTAACTGACAAAGGAAGATCAAGATAATCACAGGATGCTAAAGATATGCTAAGTAAGAAATAGAAGATATACTTTTCTATAAATGGAAATAACAAGTGACTGTTTACAAAAGCTAATAGCATATCTTATTGTACACTGTGTAAACCAGTAGTTAACTGAATTATAAAGTTAACACTGGTCCTTTAGTCAGTGGTAACAATTTAGATAGAAAATCTTGTAACACTCTCAAGAAGAAGCTAAGCTATTTATCAACAAAAATCCTAGAAATTTTATATCAAAACATTCTTAATTTTAATATAAAATTAAGTGAGTTTTGAAGATCTGTGTTCTTTATTTCGGCAAGCTTAATTTCTGCATGAACACAATTTTACTACAATATTTGATTTACTTTGTTTAACCATAAAAGATTCAAGAAAAGCTCAAAAATAGTAAAACACATTCACCCCCCCCCCCCTTTGTGTTTTATTCATTTCCTAACAATTATTGATCTAGTTACAATAGTATATCTGTATGTAGTTGCACACACGCACGTTTCTAGCTTGTGAGTTGGTTTGTGGGGTTTGACTGATCTCTGTGCGAACAAACTGCATTTGCTGAGATGTTGCTTATTGATTGGTTTAGTTATTCTATGGGGATCATTGCATTCATATAGTTTGCATTCATGATTTTTTATTTCTTGTTCTTTGAGTCTATATATGCTTGAGGACAAGCATTGATTCAAGTTTGGGGGTATGTTGAGTGGCATTTATGACACTTTATAACGCTCCGTAAAGCTTTGAATTGGTGTTTTGTACTCAAGTTGTTAGTGTTTTGTGTTTTTGTAGTGTTTTTGAATTTCAGGCATTTACCAGGTAACCAGGTGAATTAGCATGGTTTTAGTGCTAATTTGGTGTAAGGATGGTGTCTAGAATAAAAGCTCATGAAAAGACCAACTCAATTCAGCAAGAAAGGAAGAAGTTAGCGTTTTTTCCAGAGAGACAGCGCACGACCGCGCCAGGAGTCCAGAGATGCAATGCGCCCGTGCTAACGCAGCGCGCGGCCGCGCCAGGTCGAGAATAGGAAATTATGTTTCTATTCTGATTTTGATCCAGAAGACTTATACTTTGCATGGGCTGCTATATAAACATAATTTAAGGTCATTTTTCATAAGGAGACGTACCAGAGCTTAAGGAGAAGGCGTAAGAAGACCTTAAAGCACAAATCAACCAAGGCGAAGAGGATCTAGTCTATACTTGTGATTATTTGTTTTAAGTTGTAACTTTGGATGCTAGTTTTCTTATTCATAAACCTTTACTCTTATTTCGTACTTGGTTTTATTAAGTATAAATACTACATTTATTATATCATGTTTTTATCGGAATCCACGTTGATGATGAGTCCGATTATGGGCTAATCGTTATCGTGGGGTTCTAGTGGATTTATGTATAGGTTTCTTTAGTTAATTCGTTTTGATGCCTTAGTGTGTGGTAATTATATGCTAACCTAGTTTTTGTTGTGCTTATTCTTCTTATGAGCTTCGTGAACTTATAAAATAGTGTGTTAATCTTAAATGAAGCAGAAGTGAATTTAAGGGTTTAGAACTTTCCATGCTAGCATAGGTTCATGTATGTGTCATACATGATTCGCAGGTAATTTTAACCATCTTACTTTCCCTATGTAATCACGAGAGATAACTTGTGCATTAAACTGTTATGTTGTCAAATTCTGTAGACATATAAGGTCTCAATATAATTGGTGTCTATTCAGCTTCTATATTTTTTGTGGATGTCCGGTAGTATGGTATTCGTGCAACGAAAGTTGGCGTTTACCAGTTTCGTGTTATCTGATTAGTATCATCACCATTACATGCTAAGGTTAAGAACGAAAAGGCTATTGAATGAAGTATTTAATGAAGTTAGAATCCCATATTTGTGTCATATATTATTCAATTCTCTTTAATCTCCTAGTTATGTTTTTTAGTATAATCTCTTAGATAATCTTAGTTATAAACAATATCAATTTGTTATTCGTCTTAGCATTGGATAATAACCATACTGGTGTTGCATAAATACATTGATTGGAATTAACCTAAACATATCCCTGTGGGAACGAACTAGAATTTATTATATATTACTTGTGATCGCGTATACTTGCATGAATATTAGCGTGTGTTTAGCGACTAACAGTGAGCTAGACTATAAAATATGTGGCTTCGTGCTCAAATATTGATTTTAAATGATAGTCTACTCATTGATCAAGGAAACTTGGATTAAACCATGAAGAGGATGACACATAAGATGCCTCGAGTTTAATCTATAATATTTGGTTAAAATGATTATATTATATTATACATTATTCATAAAAGGTTTAATCGATCACCAATTTAATTATTATTACTTGGGTAGCAATGATGTATTACTAGATGTCACTCATTGTTTGCGATTTTAAATTAGATTTAAAATTGTTTCCAACGTAATAATAACCTAAAGGGTCACACAAATAATGATTGGAAGATTATTTAATTTAAATTCAAATTTAAATTAAATGTAAGTAATTCAAATAATTTGTTATTAATTAAGTAAGACTTAATTAGTTAAATAAATAAAAATTCGAATTTACTGTTAAATCCAAAATTGAGTTATTGGGTGATTAAGTAAGACTTAATTAATAATAACTAGGATTTTCGGATTTATTAAAACTCTAAATTAGGTTAGGGTTAGAAGTCTTTTTCTCTTGCCTATATAAATGTTTTTAAGCCTCAACTAGGGTTTGATGTTTTTATAAGATAAAAACACACTCCCTAGAAGCTTGAGAGAGACAGAGAGAGACAGACAGACAGAGAGAGAGAGAGAGAGAGAGAGAGAAGGCGGCTTCTGATTTACGAGTCCTAACACACGCTCATCCTCCGTTCGATCATTCGTGTTGATACCTTCAAGGCATAGATTATTTCGTGACAGGATACGTGGTGATTGTTGAAAGCTTGGACCTCCATTAGACAACAGAAATTGTAAAGCGTCTCAAGGTAAACATCTTAGCCACGAATTAAATATTGTCTTTTTGCATGGATCCTACGATGGGTTTCATTTTTTATGGTTTTTACAGTTTTAAACTTTGTTTCCGCCGCGTTTTATGCCTCGAAACCCAACAATATCAATACGCGACACATAAAGTATTAACCTAATTTGTGCTTATATACTGCACGACTACACAATTAAATAAGGAATTATACTCTATTACAATAAGGAATCATAAAACATATCCTGAATTTGATTGCTACTAGAAGTAAAGTCCTTCACCGACTTGAATTCTACAAATCCTTTCCTTCATTGATATGTCCTGACCTTTAGCTGTAGTGACTAAATACTGATGTCATTTACTGATCAGCAAATGCTGATGGCAAATGATGATGACGTCACCTTCTGCTAAACTCTGATATCAAATGCTGAAAATAAACTCTGATAGTTTATAAGCATCATCAATTTCTTTTAACATTGTAGATGTGTCAAGTGCCTTGATAGCTAATGACAAGAAAATAATTGAAGATGAAACTGAATCTCATACTCAAGTTGTTAGGAAATGAATAACACACAGAGGGGGGGGGGTGAATGTGTTTTACTATTTTTGAGCTTTTCTTGAATGTTTATGGTTGATAAAAGTAAATTGATTCTTGAGAGAAATATGTTCATGTAGAATTTAAACTTGCAGAAAAATAAAGAACACAAATCTTCAAAACTCAATTTTATATTAAAATTAAGACTATTTTGCTATAAAATTTCTAGGCTCTTTGTTGATAAAGAGCTTAGCTTCTACTTGAGAGTGTTACAAAAAATCTGATCTAAATTGTTACAACTGACTAAAGGACTAGTGTTAACTTTATAACTTAGTTAACTGCTGGTTTACACAGTGGATAATAAAACATGCTATTAGCTTTTCTAACCTGTCACTTGTCATTTCTATTTATAGAAAAGCAGATCTTCCATTTCTGGCTTGGCATATCTTTAGCATCCCGTGTTCACTTTAATCTTCCTCTATCAGTTAATCTTTACCATTGATCTTGCGCATTCTTCAAGCTGCTTTTTGTAGACTTGTCAATCCAGCTGTTGGATTGTTTGTTGATTGTTTATCTTGGATATTTAACTTATTTACAATTTTGTACTTTGAGATTATACCTCGAGATCTCCAGTTTAGGTTTACAAAACACTTGACATCTTGATAAGTATATTGACTTATCGAGCTCTCCAGTATTCTATGTTTACTTTGGCTTGTTGAGGTCTTCAGTTCTCTATAAGAGATTTTAGGCTTGTCGAGATCTCTAGTACTCACATCGTCACTTTGACTTATCGATAACTCTTAGTTCTTTAGTGGCTTCTTGACTTGTCGATGTCTCAGAGTTCTTTATTCAAATTCACCTTGTCGATATCTCAGAGTTCTCTACTGAATTTTGACTTATCAATATCTCTGAGTTCTCTAGTGGAACTTGACTTATCAATAACTCAGAGTTCTCTACTGAATGTAGACTTGTCGATAACTCTGAGTTCTCTAGTGAAGCAATGACTTGTCGATATCTCCAATCTTCAGTTCTTCAATTTGGCTTGTCGATATCTTCCTGAGTTCTCTAGTAGCTATCCTGACTTCTCGATAAGCCATTCTGGAGTTCTCGAATGACTTCTCTATAACATTAAATCTGTGACTTGTAGAGATCTTGACTTAGAGTATTTTTCTCCAAATAGATTTATTCAACTCCAAGCTTTTTCAAAATTATTCTGAGGCATGATCTTCTTGATCTTCTTCCAGATAGAATCCTTAGGCTTGATACTGTTTTAGGAAAAAGACCCCAGTCTGATTCTTTGTATTTTTACAGACTTTAAGTGTTACAATTATGAAATACAAATTAAGATAACAATACAACTTACTTAGGGTTGACAAGATGTCTTAGTCTTGTTAAAGTACATGCATATCTTTTACAACAATCTCCCCCAATTTGTGAGAAGATTGCTTAACACAAATTCATGCCTGTTAACAAGACTAACCCCAAGTGTAAAATGATGTAAGATAAAATTAATACATAGAGCTTGATAGAATTACAACTTGTACAACATAAGATTCACAAAGTTCAATGATTGCAAGACTCAGGTAAAGACAATTTTTACATCTGCTTCTTTTCTAAGTTGATCCTTCAATTTGTCAAGAATTTCAAGTTCTTCTATGATAGGTGTTCCACTTAGAGCTTCTACAAGTTTTTGTCTTGCTGCCTCAGAATAACCTTGGTCCTGAACCTCTATGCAGAATCTTGAGAATCCACCAGCTCTGATGTTTAGAAATCTCCCATCTTTAGAAATTCTGCTCATTCCTTTTTCTTTCAACTCTTCTGATCTTTTTATGTACATGTATATCTCTTCATTATGCCTCCTTCTTCTTTCTTTAGCTTCAGCCTTATCTCTTTTCTTTTTTTCCTCCCTTTCAATCAACCATTCAGCTAGAGTTGATCTTCATGCCCTTGTAACAGTATCCTTGCCTTTTAACAAACTTATCACTCTCTTGATTTCTGTGGGATCCAAAGAGTCCATTAGCTTTTTGTCTAGAAGAGTGAATGTACCATCCTTAAAATAAACTCTAACTTCTCTCAGAGATACAATCCAGACTCTAACAATTTCCTCAGCTAGATGTTGGAAATGGTCTTCATCTGGGAAGCACCAATTTAGAGGTAGAAAGTCAGATTCTTTAAAACACTTCTCGATGGCCCTTTCAGTGACTTCCACTTTCTTTGTAGGCTTGAATTTCTTAGGCTTTTTCCCAACAGATTTGAGCTTGAATTTTAGTGAAGGTTTGGCTAAAAGTAGGTTTGTCATTTTCTTGAGATTTGTGTGGCTTTAGGTGATTGGAATTTTTAGGAAGGAGTTGGCAGTTTGTCTGTAAAGAAATTTTGGCTTAGATATTTGGGAAGTTTTGATGTTCAAGATAGTTGATGATGTGGGTTGAGCTGAGGTTAGAGATGGTTGTATTTGGATTTTTAGGGTTGTTTGAGTTTCTAAATTATCATGAGGCTTTCTGCTCTTCCTCACACCTCTTCTCTTCTTCTCTTTATCTTTCTTGTCATCTTCCTTATTTTTTCTCCCCCCTTGCTACCAGATGGCTTACTGGACTGACTCGGATTTAAGCCAGAAGGATTTTGATCACTCTTCTTATGCTCATCATCATCCAAGTAATCATTGTTGAACTGAGTTTTGGGCAAGTTGACTTCTGCATTATCCAGATATCTCATTAGTAGCTTTATCATTTCCATATCATCATTGTTCTTGTTTTTCTTAGCTTTTAGGCTAGTTCCTAGGATCATGATAAGCTTCTGGTTGCTCATGACACGGTATTTGGGGATATTGAACTGTCTGAATTGTCTGGTGGTTGGACAGATGTATGTTATACCCTTGTTTGGCTGTAGATATGCTTCAGGGAAGGCAGCTACATGAGCATCTCTTAGTGCAGTTAATAGCATGGTATCTTCACGAGTTATAGCTCTAACTTTGCTGATAAAGATATCTAACTCAGATGCCCTCCTTGAGACAAGGTAATTGAGGGACACCTGCATACATCTGTCTGTTCCTGAGTCATTTGCATTAACCACTATCCTTTCTTCTAGAAATTTATCCTTATTGACCTTGATCACTCTTATGAAATTGATTATCTTGTCCAGGGCCTTTTTATATGTGAAGTGATTATTTTTTAGAGAAGCTTTTAAGGCTTTGAGTAGTTCTTCAAACTCTCTGCTCAGACTAGGTCCTTCAGCAGACCTAATAAGTCTTTCCATGTCAAGATCAACTTCTTTAGATTTCATTTCAGCCCCCTGGACTTGCTGTTGAGATGACCTAGATCGTGTCAACCTAGCCTCTATCTCCCCCTTAGTCTTGTTGACAGGCATTAGAAGAGGAGTAGGAATTTCAGGCCTTACTTGTTCAGGCATAGAGTGTAGTGGTATGTTGAGTTTATCCATGATGGCTCCTAAAGCTATAGAATTCTACATTTAAAGATGCTTATAGGAATCCACTACAGTTTGGATATCTGTTTGTTGAATCTTGACAAGAGATGTCAAAGCCTGAACTTGTGCAGTGAGAGAAGAGTTGGAGTCTTGCAATGCTGTGACCTGATCCTGTAGAGACTGAATTTGCAGATTTGTTGAAGTGGACCAGGCTGATAAGAGCTGCTAGATGTGCCAAAGTGTTCTTCTACAGCCTCTTTGATCCCTTCCATTAGCAACGCTGAAGGCTTAAATCTGCTCTAGTGAAGTTAATCCAGCTGGACCTTGGTCTCATTTGAGTGAGTAATTTATTTCTGGATCATTTCATGGAGATTGGAGAAAGATTGTTTGAGGTTTTTGACTTCCTTCTCAATGGAGGCAAGATCCATCATAGCCATTTGCTCAGTAAAATGCTTGAATTTCTTAGAGATCTACTCTTGAGATGGTATGATCTTGTCCATCTTCACATTCACCAATTTTCTTATTCTATCTTCATGGCCAGTAAGCTTAATTTCAAGAGCTTTACCAAACATATGAAATGCTTTAAGCTGAGCTTTGTATACATCTATAATGGCATCGTAGACAGCTTTTGGACTCAAGTCTTTTACATTGCTCCCCAAAATAGTAACATACTCTTCTCTGAATCTGGCCAGAACTTGATTCATCTCCAAGGCAAAGTCATCAGACAGCCATGCATCCACATTCCCATCTGGCTCAGCATCATTGCCAATTTTCTCCTTTTACTCCTCAACCTCTTCATTGTAAGCAAGCATGATAGCTTGATAGTCTTGGTTGCTCATGTTTGAAGTCAGAAGATGTTGTGAGATGTTGGCCAGTCCAGAGATCTGCTTTACTAGTAGATCATCTACAGAAGTTGGTTGAGAGGCAGATTCTTGTAGCCACTGAGAGAGTATGTCAGGTTGAGAGGTGGATGGTTCATCAGAAATACCTGTGACTGATATCACAATTTGACTCACAGATTGCTCTGTGGTTTTGACAGTGTGTTTTCCTCCACTTGTAGTGGGAACCTCCAACTGAATTGGAGGGGATTTGACTGGGTTACTGTCACGTACACCAGCCTCAAACCCTTGTGTGTCTTGAAACACACTGTCACTTGAATGTGTTATGCTTGCCTCCCTTATGACAGGATCATTGACAATTGTACTCCTAGCTTCAACTGCAAAGACAATTTCTGCTAGGGTTGTGAGGGGAGTTGTTCCTACATGAGGAACCTTCAATTAAATTGGAGAGTATTTAGATAGGTTCCCCTCAGGAGTACTACCCTCAAACCTTTCATTCTGTGAAGACTATTTTGCACATGAAGGTGCATTAGAAGTATCCATGGGGTCTTCAGTAAAGACTGATGAACCCCCCATGTTTGTGAAGGTGTCATTAAGGTCTACCCCAGCATGTAGCCTCTCACCATCTAAATGAGGTGTCTGGGTGGTGAGCAAAGCTTCTTGAGCTAAGTCACTTGATTTTTGGTGCACTTGAGAAATGGATTCAAATGGAATTGGAATAGAAGAAATATTAGATATAAGAGATTGTTGCTCAGTTGTGAGTGTTGGCAGCTCCCCCTGAATAGATGAGGGAGCTTCAAGGGATGTGCCCTCACAGTGTGTGCCTTCCTTATTTCTCCTACCATAAACTTGAATTACTTCTTGTGCAGGCTGTGCAGACTCACTACTGGTTATTTTTACAGCTACATCCTGTTGGGAGGATGCAGAGGTGGCTTGAGTGGACAGCTCAGTTTTCTTACTCCTTTTGGTTCTCTTGACAAAAGGTGACTCTTCTCAGGTATATCCTCACCAGTCTCAGTTACAACAGTTAATGTTGCCTTCTTTCTCTTCTTTTTACTCACCTCATCCTTTTGAGAAGATGAGGTGGTTGGTTTCCTAGCTCCTAAAGGTTTTGAAAGAATGGTTGCAGCTTGGGAAGATCCTTGTTGGCGTTCCTGTGCTTGTACTTCCACAGGTTCAGAGATCATAGCTGTGCTAGATTGTATGTTAAATCTCATGTCAGGCATAGGATAAGGGTAAGTCCTAAACCTCTCCAATATAAATGGAGTGATTTTCAGACTTACATTGACTTTATTCTTTGTAGTAAGTGAGCCAAATATTATTTTGGGCACTTGCTTACAATTGACTATTTTAGTACTATCTATATCATTCAAAAGGTGTATGTCAGCTACTTTATTATTTAAAGTGGACATAATAAATCTAGGAAAGAAAATTTCCTTACCCTTAGCTGTCAGAGGCATAATTATCCTTGTTGCAAGTTCTTCCAGGATCAGCAGACCAACATTCAGGTGTCTGTTGTGTGCAATTTAATACACCAGCTTTTACACAACACTTGAGATATTGTCATATCCTGTTTTTCTGCATGTAAAGGCCCTTACCACAGAGTCAAAGATGAAAGGCCACTCCTTCCTTAGATTGGTTATGTTTAAGTTTGACAGGTTGATTCTTCCACCATAATTGATGAAGTCCATGAACTCAGTCAGCTCATCAGGAGTTGGTACCTCCACCAGATTCTCAGTTGGAAACCCCAAAGCTCTATTCACATCTTGGTCATTAAATTCTATTAGTTGGCCTCCAATTATGCATGTCACCACTATAAAAGAGAGTTGTTGTTTACATCAATCCTCACTACAGCTGTAGTCCAGAATTCATGTAACACATCTAGATACATTACTGGATTTGCAGTCAAAGCACCTGCAAGATAGGATTCAGCCACCAGCTTCACAAACCCCTTGAAACTATCAGGAGCTTAGTTTGCACCAGTAAAAGCAAGATAGTTGGTTCCTTTCTCTGGGTAAGAAAAATTTCTGAGAAAGGATGAAAAATGAGAGAGAAATCGGCTTTGGATTGAAAGCTAGGTCTTGTTAGATCTCGAGAGTTGTAAGTAAGTGTATGTATCAAGAAGTCTGGGTATTTATAGTAAAAGCAGATGACTTGTCGAGAACTCAAAAATAGACATTTGGAGTTTGTCTATCGAAAAGTCATTTTGAGAAGTGAAGTACATATCGAGAAGTCATTTTAGATTACTCTTTTAGAGAACTCAAAATTGACTTATCGAGATGTCAAATAAATACCCAGTTTTTCCAAAAAGTGGACTGAACTAATTCTAACTTTTATTTGAATAAATTCAAAATAAAGTTAAACTGGATTTTCCAAAAGTATTTAACCAAAATAATCTATTAATCTAAATTATCTCAATTCTGAGTTATTAATAACTCAAAAATTCTACTTGTAGAGAACTCTGTGAAAAAACACTATTAGAGAACTCTATAAGGACTTATCGATAAGTCATTTTTAAGCCTATCGAGAAGTCAATCGAGAAGTCAGTGAATTGACTTATCGAGTACTCACTCGAGAAGTCTTAAAATGACTTGTCGAGAAGTCAATTTTTACTTATCGAGAACTCAGTTCTCTATATACTTTTTGGTTTTTGTAATTCTGCCTTGTGTTAGTTTTAAATATTGAGAATGTAAATTAACAACTGAGCTGTTTACCTAGAATTTACAAAATTCCAAGTTAATTGAATTTGAAAAACAAATATGTAGAGATTTCTGAAATATTTATAATTCATATTTCAGTTAATTTCCAATTTAATCAAATTAATTTTGATTTACTGGAGATTAATCTGCTGCAAAACATTAGCTGAGTTTTTGCCTTAGGATAAAAAGTTAAGCATTCCAATTTCACTTACAAACCTAGTGAGAGTTGCTTCATCCAAAGGTTTAGTAAAAATGTCAGCTAATTGTTTTTCTGTTGGTACAAAAAATGAGCTCAATGCTATACCAGGATACAAGTCTTTGAAAAGACAAAATTGACAGCTTCCACTGGAACTCTTTCTGTCAACCCTCTATCTAGCAAAATCTTTATCTGTGAGACCAACAGCTTCTAAACTCATTCCCTTGGGATAACATAATCCCAAGTTGAGCTTCCTTCCAGTATCTGAAGATCCTCTTTCTCCCCCTGAGGTTGTGCAATTAAATTCAGGTGTAGGAGATGAGCTTCCATTTTCATGATTCTCTTGTTGAGTAGTTTCTTTATTTTCTTATTCTGACAAACTTTACAAACTTCAACTTGAGCAAGCTCCATCTTAGGCATGTCTCTTACCAACTCCTTTTTGACAAGATGTTAATTTCCTTGAAAATCAAGTGAGACAGATTTTTATGCCAGAGCTTGTTTATTTCTCCTAATACCTTGGTGTAGAAGCAACAAATACCACCCTTATTTGTTGAGTCAAAATCTTCAACAAACAAGCTTCCTTTCCTTGCTCCTTTCAGAGCAACTTCACCGGTTTTCTTATTGATAACAGTCCATTCTTCTTTGTTGAATAAGACTTAGGACCTTTGTCTTGAAAATTTGCTAACTCTGAGAAGATTCACTTCAAGACCAGCTACCAGTGCTGCATTATCAAAGACAACATTTTCAGTAACAATCTTGCCACCTCCCAATGTGAATCCTTTGTTGTTGTCTCCAAAGGTCACCAAAGGGCCATCTTTCTCCTCAAACTGTGATAGCAGGGCCTTATCACCTGTCATATACCTGGAACATCTACTGTCTATGATCCAGATGAATCTCTACACTATGCCCTGCATACAATGATTCTTATGTGTGTTTGGAAACCCAAGCAGTGTTGGGCAGTTTCTTCTTAGTAACTTGTTCAGCAGAAGTAGAATGAGTTGTTTTAGAAGAGATAGAATACAGTGACTATTGTGCACATTTTCCTTCTGATATGGACTCATTTCCTATTTCTTTAAGGTCTACTCTCAGTTTGTGGTAACTCTTCATTACTTTCAAGTTGCAAGGAATGCAATCAAAGTTGTCACAGAATGAATAGGGGTCATTTGAATTTGCTTCATTGTATTTGCAAGTTACATCAGTTGGCTTCCTAACAACCTTTTTACAAAGGTGAGTTAGATGATTTGTAGAGCCACATTTTTCAAACTTCTTTCTAGGAGAATTTGCAATATAAGCAAAATTATTGCTTTTATTCATCCCTATTTTCCTATTTCTATTTCTCCTTTTCTTTCTTGCATCTTCAGTTTTGGTTTCTTTAACAGGAGTCTTGGGACTTTGTTTGTTCATGAGCTTCTCTTCAGTATTGGAAGACTAAACTGATTCTTCAATTTTCTTCTCTTTATCTTCATCAGCAATTTCTTGCTTGATAATCAATTCTTCTTCACTGAAGTTGACTTCACATACTTTGAATATAGGTGCATTAACCTCTTTCAAAAAGGTTGGAGCATTTTCAGTTTTCTTTGCTTTCCCTTTGTCACCCACAGTCTTCTTTTTATCATTCATGACATCATAGTCAAGGCCAATAGCAATGTTTGCGCACGGCTTATTCTTCTCATGATATTGTCTGACCAGTTCAGATGCATTCTGTTAGTCGCTAAACATGTACTAATAATACACGCAAGTATACGCATTCACAAGTAGTATAGAATCTTTTCTAGTTCATTCCCACAGAGACTGTATTGGTTAACTAATTAATTCATGCACTTAAGCAACAATGTATGGTTATTATTCAGTGCTGAGACGATAACAAATTGAGGTTGTTTATAACTATGAATTATGCTAACAATCATAACTACGAGAATAAGATTGATTAAATTAATATATATGATAAACATGGGATTCTAACTTCATTAAATACTTCATTCAATAGCCTTATTTTTTTCAACCTTAGCATGTAATGGTGATGACACTAATCAGACAACTCGAAACTGATAAACGCCAACTTTCATTATACGAGTACCATACTACCAGACATCCACAAAAGAGATAGAAGCAGAATAGACACCAATTATATTGAGACCCTATATGTCTATAGAATTTGACAACATACCGGTTTAAGCACAAGTTATCTATCTTGATTGCACAGGGCAAGTAAGATGGTTAAAATTACCTACGAATCATGCATAACAATACATGAACCTATGCTAGCATGGCAAGTTCTAAATCCTTAAATTCACTGTCGCTTCATTAAGAATTAACACGCTACCTTATAAGTTTGCGACGCTCATAAGACGAATACACACAACCAATACTAGGCTATCAATCAATCACCACATACTAAGGCATCAAAACAATTTAACTAAAGAAATCCGTAAATAAATCCGCTAGAACCCCATGATAACAATTAGCCCATAATCGGACTCATCATCAATATGGGTTCCGATGAAAGCATGGTATAACAAACGTAGCCTTTATAACAAATAAATAAAACCAAGTACGAAACAAGAGTAAGGTTCACAAGTAAGAAAACTAGCATCCAAATACAACTTAAAATAAAGATTCACAAGTAAAAGCAAGATCTTCTTCGTCTTCGTTGAATGGTGCTAATAACGGTCTTCTTACGGCTCTCCTTGCACTCTGGTACGTCTCTCTCTTGTAAACATTCTTATTTGAATATATATAGCAGCCCTTTGCAATATGGAAGTCTCCCCACTAAGAATCGAATTAGAATCAGGATTCATATTTTTCGCACCGGCGCGGGCGCGCTGCCTTTCGGGAATCCTGGCGCGGTCGCGCGCTATCACAGCGCGGGCGTGCCGTCCTTATGGGAAAAACTCAGATTTCATCTTTTTCCTTGCTACTTCAATCCGGTTTTCCACGAGCTTTTATTCCAACACCACCTTGACACCAAATTAGCACCAAAACAATGCTAATTCACCTGATTACCTAGATAATTCCTGAAATACAAAAACACTAGAAAACACATTAAAACACTTAACAACTTGAGTACAAATGCATCAATTCAAAGCTTATTAGAGCATTATAAAGTGACATAAATGCCACTCAACATACCCCCAAACTTGAATCGATGCTTGTCCTCAAGCATAAACAGACTCAAAGAACAAGAAAATAAAAATGCATGAATGCAACTAATATGAATGCAACGATCCCAATAGAATAACTCAACCACTCAACAAGCAACATATCAACAAATGAAGCTACTCGCATAAAGACCAATTAAATTATATAAATTAACTTACAAACTAGAGACGTGCGTGTGTGCAGATGTTTACGGATACACTATCGCAACTAGATCAATAATCATGACTCACTACTTATCAAGACAATCGCAAGTTTATAAACAGAATAAAAGCTAGACTCAAAATAATTTATAACATTTCAATTTTTATATCGGAGATTTATATGGATTCATGCTTTTATTCAAAACAAAACAAACACATAAGCTTATTTGATCATGCAATGAGTGAGGTCCACAAAAGACTTATACAATAGTACCCATGTAGCGAGCGTTAGGTTGGCGGATCCCGGACTATAAAAGCCTTAGGTCACTAGGCACAAAGTCCCCTAAGAACTTAATAACTCGAGTACTAAAGAGCCCACTCGTGATCAATTATATATAACACTTATTCTTTTTTTTTCTTTTACTTTTTTTTTTATTTTTCATCTTTTTTTTCTCTTTTTTTCAACGAATTTCTGAATGAGTGCATTTCGCTCCATCTCATTCAACCCTAGACTACTCATATAAGTATGAGCCAACTACTAGCCATTTGACACCTAGCCACACAACTAGAAATGAAATCCAATTTTCCTCCAAATTTATAAATATCCATGTCTTTTATTATTAAGAGAATATCCTAAATTCTAAATATAAACAAGCGATTAAACCTTAACAAACCAACAAACCATGACTATGATCTAGCACTCTAAAAACCTATAAGACTTAGTGAAATATAAGTGTCTCTAGCACGCAAATCAACTTAATACGACTTAACATCTCTAAACACGACATGACTACACTAGCATCAATATCACAAGTCAATCGGAAAATCATCTAAGGGAACATGCTATAATGCAAATGCATGAAAACTATATGAACAAAATAACATAAAACTATCAAACGAATAAAAAAACTATATGGAAAAATATGCAAACTATATGAACTAAACTATCATGAATATGCAAACAATAATATGCAAACTGTATGAGACTCACACAAAAACATACTCCTTCAAGTACTACCCCTAAACTTAAAATACTCATTGTCCTCAGTGTAGGTAATAGTAAGAGATTCAGGCATACCTAATCAGAATCAGGCTCCTCACCCTCAACAGGTGGAGTGTCGGGTGTGTCCGGAGGTGGATACATTGAATTCTCACCAAAAACTGGCCACTGGATATCAACACCGGTAGCTCTGAAAGCTGTCCCAAGTGCCTGGGTGAGATCACGTGTGAACCTACTATGGATGTCATGCATCGCATCCATCCTCCGTGCCAGACGCATGTACTGCGTCATGCTCTTCTTCGACGGTTCCTTCAACTGTGACGACTCTATCTCCTCACCCAATTGAGCTCTCCAACCCGCTTCGCGGGCAAACTTGGAACCACCAACATAATACTGATCATAGGGCCGCTTGCCTTGAAGCATTTCAAATGAATAACCCAACCCCTTAGGATCGGGCTTACCATCATACCATTCAACCATATTCAATATAATCGAACTATCAATAGCAGAGCTGAGGAGCAGAAGCTGCTCATATGCGGTCCAACAAACACGAACTGCCGCACACAACTTCGTCACAATGGACGTATAGGGTATAGAACCTGTAGTGCTCCCTCTCAAAAATCTCAGAATGCCTTGGTGAATAATCCTACCATGGTCCACATAATCACCCTTCAGAATTCCCCATAATAAACGTGCTCGCTCCACAGTAACCTCATGTATATGAGACGATGGCATAATATTAGCACAAATAAAGGCATTCCAAGCATGGGCAAATCTGTTCATACAAGAAGCAGGGAATGTGGCATAATTAGTTATGCCCCTCTTGAACTTTCAATGAGTTTTAGGCACACATAGAGTAGCAATAATCAAATCCAAGTTAAAATCCTCTAGAGGCCTATCATTCCAAATATCCTGACCGGCCTTCCTTACAGGATGATTAATCACCCTCATTATCGCCCCTACATTGTATTCCACCTTCATCCCCCTCACCACCGTGAAGCCATTCTTCTCGGTCTTGGCATTCGCATAGAACTCGTGCACAATACTCATAGGCACAGCAGCGGGTTCCTCACAGAAACAAACCTAACCCATCTCCTGAATCATCTCCAACAGTTGACCATCCTTCCCTGATGGCAAAAAAACCTCGTTTCTTGATGATTGGCTTCGAAAGAAGCCTAGTATACTCCACTTCAGCCTCGAGAGTAGAGAACCTTGGCCTTACACCACCCACACTTGATAAATCGGTGGTGCTGCTGTCGACTTGTGTTCTTTGTCTCTTGGGTGCCATTGGAAGTGAGTAGAGAGAATAAGAGTTGTGTTTAAAAGAGAATTTATGTTTGAGAATTTGTGAATTGGTGAAGAAGTTTGTGTATGAGGTGTATGTATATACAGGTGGTGAAAAGAGAATTATATATGGAATAGAAGTGGAATTTGATTATGGGAATAATGTGAGTAATGGGTTTGATTTGGAGAGGGAATTATGGGATGTGGGAGAGTAAAAATCGGTTTGGAATTGATTTTTGACTAAAAATCCCAATTTTCTCTTGAAACTGCTATTTTATTTTATTTTAGAGTCGAGACACGGCGCGGCCGCGTGCTGAGACAGCGCAGGCGTGCGCTACTTCTACCAAATCGGCATGGTCGCGCGCTGTAACAATGCGGGTGTGCCATGTTTCTATGAAATCAGTGCGGGTGCGTGCTAGGACAGCGCGGGCGCCAAGCTTCTGAAGTGAGCCCTGAATTTTTTTCTTTTTCTGATTTTTTTGTGATTTTCTCTTTTCTTCTTGCTTCCTCTACTTACTAATGTACAACAAACTTGGGTTGCCTCCCAAGAATGGCTCATTTTACGTCGCTAGCTCGACATAGAACCTTGAACTCAAACGGACAACAGAATGGCACTAACCAACTCACGGTTTGCTGTGTCACCATAGTAATGCTTCAACCTCTGACCATTTACCTTGAATGCCTAGCCCGGATCATTCTCAAAAATTTCCACCGCTCCATGTGGAAACACAGGTTTGACAATAAACGGCCCCGACCATCTTGACTTCAACTTTCCAGGAAAAAGACAGAGACGAGTGTTGAACAATAGAACTTGTTTCCCCGACACCAATGATTTGAGCACTAGACCCCGATCGTGCCACCTTTTGACCTTCTCCTTATATATTTTGTTGTTCTCATAAGCTTGAAGTCGAAACTCGTCGAGTTCATTTAATTGAAGCATCTTCTTCTTTCCAGCCGCATCCAAGTCCAGATTCAACTTCTTCAAAGCCCAGTATATCTTATGCTCGAGCTCCACAGGCAAATGACACCCCTTACCATAAACCAACTGAAACGGTGACATTTCCAATGGAGTCTTACATGTTGTTCTATAAGCCCAAACAGCTTCATCAAGCTTCAAAGACCAATATTTCCTCGATGGATATACGACTTTATCCAAAATGCGTTTGATCTCTCTGTTAGATACCTCAGCTTGACCACTCATCTGAGGATGATAAGCCGTAACAATGCGATGATTCAAATTATACCTTTTCATCATAGCAATGAACTTCTGATTTCAGAAATACGACCCCTCATCACTGATTATGACTCTTGGAGTTCCAAACCTTGTGAATATCTGCTTGTGAAGAAAATTAAGCACCACTTTCGCATCGTTCGTTGGCAACGCCTTACATTCAACCCATTTCGACACGTAATCAACCGCCAACAAGATATACTGATTGTTACAAGATGAGACAAATGGCCCCATGAAGTTAATTCCCCAAACATCGAAGACCTCAGCCTCGAAAAGCACATTAAGAGGCATCTCATCCCTCTTAGACATATTACCTACACGTTGACATCGATCACATTTCAAAACAAACTGGTGAGCATCTTTAAATAATGTATTCCAAAAGAAACCTGCTTGAAGAACACGAGCTGCTGTCTTTTCTCCACCATAATGTCCTCCATAAGCCGTTGAGTGAAAATCTCACATGATCCCCCCCCCCCTCATTTCGTTGTAAGGAATACATCTCCTGATGATTTGGTCAGCTCCTTGTCGAAAAAGAAAGGGCTCATCCCACATATACTACTTCACTTCATGTAGAAAATTCTTCCTTTGAGCATAAGATAAGTCGGGAGGCATGATATTACTCACAAGGTAGTTCACAATGTTTGCAAACCACTGTTCTTCTTCTTGCACTCCAAACAGCTTCTCGACAGGAAAAGACTCATTTATCAATGTCTTATCCAAAGAAGTAGCATTAGGATTTTCTAAACGCGAGAGATGATCAGCGACTTGATTTTCAGTTCCTTTTCTGTCCTTGATTTCTAGTTCAAATTCTTGAAGTAAAAGAACCAATCTAATCAATCTAGGCTTCGAGTCCTTCTTTGAGACGAGATATCGAATTGCAGCATGATTAGTGAAAACTGTCACCTTAGTCCCAAGTAGATAAGATCGAAATTTCTCAAAACCATAGACAATAGCCAAAAGCTCTTTCTCTATAGTAGTATAATTCAGTTGAGCACCATTTAGGGTTTTACTAGCGTAGTAGACCACATGAAATATGTTGTTCTTCCTATGCCCAAGAACTGCTCCAACTGCATAGTCGCTTGCATCGCACATCATCTCAAAAGGTTTATTCCAATCAGGCGCAGTTATGACTGGTGCCGTGATTAAACTCTTCTTTAATATCTCAAAAGCTACAAGGCACTCGTCATCAAACTTGAAAGGGACATCTTTTTCTAGCAAACTACACAATGGCTTTGAAATCTTAGAGAAGTCTTTGATGAAACGCCTGTAGAAACCCACATGACCAAGAAAACTGCGAATTCCCTTAACAGAAATAGGTGGAGGAAGATTCTCAATGACCCCCACCTTGGCCTTATCCACCTCAAGACCCTTACTAGAAACCTTGTGCCCAAGAATAATGCCCTGTCGCACCATAAAGTGACACTTCTCCCAATTGAAAATCAGATTGGTTTCAACACACCTCTTTAGAACGTGTCCAAGATTTTGCAAGCACTCATCAAACGAGTCGCCAAAGACTGAGAAGTCGTCCATGAACACTTCCACATTCTGGCCATTCATGTCAGAAAAAATGGCCATGATACATCTCTGAAAATGTGGCTAGTGCACCACAGAGACCAAAAAAAACTCGTCTGAAGGCGAAAGTACCAAATGGACAAGTGAAGGTAGTTTTCTCCTGATCTTCTGGAGCGATACAAATTTTATTATAACCCAAATAACCATCCAGAAGACAATAGAACTCATGACCAGCCAACATGTCAAGCATCTGATCAATGAAAGGCAAAGGGAAGTGATTCTTCCTAGTGGCTTTGTTCAGCTTCCTATAGTCCATGCAAACTGTCCACCCCGTGACTGTTCTAGTAGGAATAAGCTCATTCTTCTCATTTGTTACCACTGTAATACCACCCTTCTTTGGCACACATTGAACCGGGTTTACCCATGAACTGTCAAAAAAAGGATAGATGATTCCTGCATCTAGCCACTTAAAAATTTCCTTCTTCACTACTTCCTTCATGATTGGATTAAGTCTTTTTTGCTGCTCGACCGTAGGCTTACTACGTTCCTCTAGCAAAATTTTATGCATGCAGTAAGAAGGGCTGATTCCCTTGATATCTGCTATAGTCCATCCAATTGCTGATTTGAACTCTCTAGGAATCCTCAAAAGCTTTTCATCATCACTACCTGAAAGGTCAGATGCAATAATAACAGGAAGAGTAGATGCATCTTTTAAAAATGCATACCTCAAATGCTTAGATAAAGGCTTAAGCTCAAGAATGGAAGCTTCCTCAATAGATGGCTTGAGGCATTTAGGAGCTTTATTCAATTCCTCCATTCCAAGAGATTCAAACGGCATATCAATCTTCCTCTTCCAAGGAGAAGCATTCAAATATTGCAATTGTTCTTCACCTTCGTCATCTTCAATATCCAAATTCCCCAATAAGGCTTTTTCTAAGGCATCGGACCTTAACAATTGATCAAGTTCTGATGTGACCACCGAATCGACCAACTCCACTTTTAAGCACTCCTCATTATTAGTAGGAAATTTCATAGCGTTGAACATATTAAAAGTAACGTCATGATCCAGAACTCGCATTATGAGCTCACCCTTCTGCATATCTATCAAGGTTCGGCCAGTCATCAAGAAAGGTCTCCCCAAGATTATGGGAATCTTCTTATCCTCTTCGAAATCAAGAATTACGAAATCAGCAGGGAAGATGAGTTTATCAACCTTGACCAAGACATCCTCCACAATACCTCGCGGATATGTAATAGAACGGTCGGCCAACTGCAAGGTTATATAAGTCGGTTTGGGATCAGGTAAGTCCAACTGCTTGAAGATTGACATAGGCATCAGATTGATGCTAGCTCCCAAGTCATATAAGCATTTGTCAAAAGACACTTTTCCAATAGTACATGGAAAAGTGAAGCTTCCTGGATCCTTAAGCTTCGGAGGTAATTTCTGTTGCAGCACAGCACAGCATTCCTCCGTGAGAGCAACAGTCTCTAAATCATCTAGCTTCACTTTCTGAGAGAGAATACCTTTCATAAACTTTGCATAACTAGGCATCTGCTCAAGAGCCTCAGCGAAAGGTATGTTAATATGAAGTTTCTTGAACACCTCCAGAAACTTCTCAAATTGCTTGTCCAGCTTCTTGTTTCTGCAGTCGCTTAGGAAAAGGCGGTGGAGGATAGATCTGTTTCTCCCCTATATTACCCTCAAACGGAGTGTGCTCAACAGTAGTCTTCCTTGGTTCCACTTCTTCATCCTGCTGCTATATTTCTTTCTCAGCCCCAGCTTCTTCAATCAACTCTTGAGTTTGTTCGGGATTCGCAACCTTTCCAGACCTCAAAGTGATTGCCTTTACCTACTCCTTAGCTTCCCTCTTTCCTGGCACTTCAGTGTCACTGGGTAGTGTACCAGGCTAACGATTTAGCAGGGCATTGGCAATTTGCCCAATTTGATTTTCTAAGGTCATGATAGAAACAGCTTAACTTTTGCACATAAGCTTCAACTCCTCTAATTCAGATTTTTCATTAGCTTGTTGCAGCTGGAGTTGTTGTCTTGGTGCATACTGCGGTTGTTGAAAACCAGGGCGGTTGTACTGCTTAGCTGGATACTGCTGATAAGGCTGTTGAACCGCATTCTGAGTGTTGCTCCAACTGAAATTAGGATGATTGTGGTTGTTGGGATGATAGGTGGCTGGCACTGGTTGCTGCGATCGCTGGAAGTTGCTCACGAATTGAGCTGATTCACTAGAAATTGTGCACTGATCAGTCTCATGGGCACCAGCACATAGTTCATAGACAATGGTGATTTGATTAACTCCATAATTAGCCAAAGTGTCCACCTTCATCGTCAAAGCTTTAAGTTGGACAGTGATAACAGTTGCTGCATCTAACTCCAGAATTCCTGCGACTTTTCCTTGAGTGAGTCTCTGGGAAAGATTCTGGTACTCATTAGCAGCCATCAGTTCAATAAGTTCATAAGCTTCATATTAGCTCTTAGCCCACAAGGCTCCCCCTGATGTTGCATCAAGCATGGGTCTAGACGTAGCACCCAATCTATTGTAGAAACAATTGATAATCATCCAATCAGACATGCCATGGTGTGGGCACTTCCTTAGCATCTCCTTATATCGATCCCAAGCCTCGCACAGAGATTCTCCTGTTTGCTGAGCAAACTGAGTAAGAGCATTCCTGATTGCAGCAGTCTTCGCCATAGGGAAGAATTTAGTGAGAAACCTTTGAGCAAGATCTTCCCAAGTGGTGATAGACCCTGCTGGTAGAGAATGTAACCAGCACTTAGCCTTATCCCTTAGAGAGAATGGGAAGAGTTGCGGCTTGATAGCATCTTCAGTCATATCATTGAACTTAAAAGTGTCACAGATCTCGATGAAATCCCTGATGTGCATGTTGGGGTCTTCAGTACAAGAACCCCCAAACTGAACTGAGTTCTGTATCATCTGAATCATGCTTGACTTGATCTCAAAAGTGTTAGCCCTGATGGCTGGTCTGATGATGCTTGACTGAATGTCATTAATCTTAGGTTGATAATAGTCCATCAAAGCCTTTGGATTTTCCGCTTGATCACCCATCTATACTAAAGCTGGTTCTTCAACTTTCTCTTCTTCTTCTTCCTTCTTTTCTTCCTCAAAAACTTCCTTACGAACCACTATCACTTCCTCCTCGGCTTGATCCAGATTTATCTTACGAGTACGCGAACGCATATGCATACACCCTCGCTAGAGTACCGGAAATAAAACAAACAAAAACAACTAAGTAATAATGTCTGATTCAATGAACTTTAATGACCACTGATGGAAAATACAAAAACTAATAATTAACACTGCAGTCCCCGGCAGCGGCGCCAAAAACTTGTTAGTCGCTAAACACGTCCTAATAATACACGCAAGTATACGAGTTCGCAAGTAGTATAGAATCTTTTCTAGTTCGTTCCCATAGAGACTGTATTGGTTAACTAATTAATTCACACACTTAAGCAACAATGTATGGTTATTATCCAATGCTAAGACGATAACAAATTGAGGTTGTATTAACTAAGAATTAAACTAATAATTATAACTACGAGATTAAAACTGACTGAATGAATATATATGACAAACATGGGATTCTAACTTCATTAAATACTTCATTCAATAGCCTTATTGTTCTTAACCTTAACATGCAATGGTGATGACACTAACCAGACAACACGAAACTGATAAACGCCAACTTTCATTGCACGAGTACCATACTACCAGACATCCACAAAAGAGATAGAAGCTGAAGAGACACCAATTATATTGAGACCCTTTATGTCTATAGAATTTGACAACATAACGGTTTAAGGACAAGTTATCTATCTTGATTACACAGGGCTAGTAAAATGGTTAAAATTATCTTCGAATCATGCATAACAATACATAAACCTATGCTAGCATGGCAAGTTCTAAATCCTTAAATTCATTATCGCTTCATTAAGAATTAACACACTATCTTATAAGTTCGCGACGCTCATAAGATGAATACGTACAACCAATACAAGGTTATCAATCAATCACCACATACTAAGGCATCAAAATAATTTAACTAAAGAAATCCGTAAATAAATCCGCTAGAACCCCACGATAACGATTAGCCCATAATCGGACTCATCATCAACGTGGGTTCCGATGAAAGTATGGTATAACAAACGTAGTCTTTATAACAAATAAATAAAACCAAGTACGAAACAAGAGTAAGGTTTACAAGTAAGAAAACTAGCATCCAAATACAACTTAAAATAAAGATTCACAAGTAAAAGCAAGATCTTCTTTGTCTTCGTTGAATCGTGCTAAAAACGGTCTTCTTACGGCTCTCCTTGCGCTCTGGTACGTCTCTCTCTTGAAAACGTTCTTATTTCAATATATATAGCAGCCCTTTGCAATCTGAAAGTCTCCCCACTTAGAATCTAATTAGAATCAGGATTCATATTTTTCACACCAGCGCGGGCGCGCGCTATCACAGCGCGGGCGCGCTGCCTTTCTAGAATCTTAGCGCGGCCGCACGCTATCACAAATCGGGAGCGCCATCCTTCTGGGAAAAACTCAGATTTCATCTTTTTCCTTGCTTCTTCGAGTCGGCTTTCCACGAGCTTTTATTCCAACACCACCTTGACACCAAATTAGCACCAAAATAATGATAATTCACCTGATTACCTAGATAATGCCTGAAATACAAAAACACTAGAAAACACATTAAAACACTTAACAACTTGAGTACAAATGCATCAATTCAAACCTTATTAGAGCATTATAAAGTGTCATAAATGCCACTCAACACATTCCTGAAAGATTTTATCTTCACTTCATTCTTTTCCAGCTTCTCCCTGAGCACTGCTTCAATTTCATTTGCACACTTGAGCTTATTTTTTAGATAAGCATTTTCTTGTTTTAAAGCTTCAAGCTCCACCAACAACAATTCAGTTTCTTGCTTCTCACTTTCAAGCTTCTCATTTATCTTTATTAATCTGCCAACATCTTCATTAGCAGCAACCATGCTTGTGTGAATGTGAAACATTTCTGTGCTCATCTTTTCAACAGTTTCCTTGTATTGATTCATATTTAAATCAATAGTGGTAAGAGTTGGTGTCTGTGATTTAGATGAGGATGATTCCCCTTGCTCTAGGGCCATGAGTGCATACTTTCCAAATTCTTCATCTTCATCATTTTCAGAGTCATCCCAACTTTTACCCTCTGCAATATAAGCTTTACTTTGTTGTTTCCTTAGAAGAGCTTCATACTTTGCTTCAAGTTCAAGATAAGCCTTGTCTTTCTTTGCTTTCTTGGGTTTCCTGTATTCTGTAGAAAATTGGCCTTGTTCATCACAATTGAAGCATCTTACATTGGATCTATCAACAGATCCAGTTTTGTAGCCATTCTTGCTATCAAGATTGTACTTCCCTTTTTCCTTCCAGCTGATGTCTTTGTTGAAGGACTGTCCTTTATTCTTGAAGTATCTTGGCTTCTTTACTCTAATATTAGAGAATTTCCTAGCTAAAGAGGCCATTGACTGATCTAGCTCATATAGTTCTTCAAGAGTATAGAACTCATCCTTTTCCAATTCCAGAATGACTTGCTCCTGTGAATAATTTGTTCTTTGCTCACTTTTTGAGGTAACTGAAGTTTGAGATCTTGGTTCATCATTAGATGTTTGGCTTTCATTTACAATTAAAGCACTTGAACCATCCACAACATGTCCCTGACCAGATCTCAATGATTTCCTTTGAATCATCTCTAGTTCATATGTTTTGAGAATTCCATATAGAACTTCCAGAGTTATTCTGCTCAAGTCTCTCCCTTCCCTGATTGCTGAGATTTTCTGTTCCAAATGATCAGGGAGAGTAAGCAAGAACTTCAAGTTCACTCCTTCAGCTTCATAATATTTGTCATGAAACTGCAAGTCATTTATCAGCTTGTTAAACCTTTCAAACACATCAGTAATACTTTCATTTGGCTTTGCCATAAAACCCTCATACTGTGAAATCAGTATTCTTCTTTGGTTTGACCTAACTTCTTTAGTTCCTTCATAGAGTATCTCAATCTTTTCCCATATTTGCTTAGTAGTGTCACAGTTGACAATGTTGTTGTACATCACATTGTCAAGTGACTCAATCAATATTAATTACAAGCTACTATCTAGAGAGACTTTCTCCTTTTCAGGGTCAGAATACTCAGAAGGATCTTTTGGAGCAAAATGAGCTGGGATAACCATGTCTCTATCTGTAGATTCCTCAACTCTAACCATAGGAATGGAGGGTCCATTCTTGAGGATCTGAATGTAGAGTGGATTGGCCATCCTGATAAATAACATCATTTTCTTTTTCCAAAGAGTGTAGTTAGCATTGTCAAAGGTAGGAATTTTGATACTACTGATTTTCTGTGTATTCATTCTTCCAAGATCTTAAATTTGTTTACTTTCAGATTTTGCTCTGATACCACTTGTTAGGAAATGAATAACACACAGAGAGGGGGGGGTGAATGCGTTTTACTATTTTTGAGTTTTTCTTGAATGTTTATGGTTGAACAAAGTAAATTGATTCTTGAGAGAAATGTGTTCATGCAGAATTTAAACTTGTAGAAAATAAAGAACACAAATCTTCAAAACTCACTTAATTTTATTAAAATTAAGAATGTTTTGCTACAAAATTTCTAGGCTCTTTGTTGATAGAGAGCTTAGCTTCTACTTGAGAGTGTTACAAGAAATCTGATCTAAATTGTTACAACTGACTAAATGACCAGTGTTAATTTTATAACTTAGTTAACTGCTGGTTTACACAGTGGATAATAAAACATGCTATTAGCTTTTCTAGACTGTCACTTGTCATTTCTATTTATAAAAAAGCAAATTCCATTTCTGGCTTGGCATATCTTTATCATCCCGTGTTCACTTTAATCTTTCTCTATCAGTTAATCTTTACATTGCTCTTGCACATTCTTTAAGCCGCTTTTTGTAGACTTATCAATCCAGCTGTTGGATTGTTTGTTGATTGTTTATCTTGGATATTCAACTGATCTGCAATTTTGTACTTTGAGATTGTACCTCGAGATCTCCAGTTTAGGTTTACAAAACACTTGACATCTCGATAAGTATATTGAATTATCAAGCTCTCCAGTATTCTATGTTTAGTTTGGCTTGTAGAGGTCTTCAGTTCTCTATAATAGATTTTAGGCTTGTCGAGATCTCTAGTCTTCACATTACTTTAAATTATCGATAACTCTTAGTTCTCTAGTGGCTTCTTGACTTGTCGATGTCTCAGAGTTCTTAGATTTGGCTTCTTAGATTTGTCTCAGAACTCTAGTGGAACTTGACTTATCGATAACTCAGAGTATTCTACTGAATGTAGACTTGTCGATAACTCTGAGTTCTCTAGTGAAGGAATGACTTGTCGATATCTCCAATCTTCAGTTCTTCAATTTGGCTTTTCGATATCTTATTGAGTTCTCTGGTAGCTATCCTGACTTCTCGATAAGCCATTCTGGAGTTCTCGAATGACTTCTCTATAGCATTAAATCTGTGACTTGTAGATATCTTGACTTAGAGTATTTTTCTCCAAACAGATTTATTCAACTCCAAGCTTCTTCAAAATTCTTCTGAGACATGATCTTCTTGATCTTCTTCCAGATAGAATCCTTAGGCTTGATACTGTTTCAGGATAAAGACTTCAGTCTGATCCTTTGCATTTTTACAGACATTAAGTGTTACAAGTACAAAATACAAATTAAGATAACAATGCAACTTACTTAGGGTTGACAAGATGTCTTAGTCTTGTTAAAGTACATGCATGTCTTTTATAACACAAGTTATGCAACATGTTGAGCAAAAGAATAAGGAACCTAAAAAATAAGTCATTCTATAGTTGGAAGAGGATGACTATAACACTCTTGATGAGTTGGATGAAATGGACCAGTCTATGGCTTACTTACAAAGGAAGTTTTTAAATATAAGAGTCAAGAAGCCTAGGTACTTCTAGGGTAAAGGTCAAACATCCGACAACAACAACTGGAAAGGAAAAACTCAGACAAATGCAACTGGTAAAGGTGGCTATAAGTCGAGATCTGTGGACAGATCAAAGACTAGATGATACGACTGTGATGAACTTGGTCACTCTGTCATATAATGCAGAATGCCAAAGAAGGTAAAGAAAGATAATGCATATTTGGAACTTGAAGCTAAGTATGAAGCACTTTTGAAAAAATAACAATGAAAAGCTTATATTAGTAAATGAAAGAGTTGGGGTGACACAGATGATGAAGATGATGGTGAAGAATATGGAAATTATACTCTCATGACCTTGAAGGAAGGAGAGTAATTTACATCAAAATCTGAGATATCTATCCTAACCACCATTGATTTGAATGCTTCACAATATAAGTAAATTGTTTAAAAGATTAGTTTAAAAATGTTTCTTTTTCATACAAGCATGGTGGCTGCTACTGAGGAAATGAGTAGGCTATCAAAAGTGAATGAAAAACTTGAGATTAAAAAACAATAACTAGAACTACAGCTTGTAAGTCTAGAGTTAGTCAGGAAAAAAATAAATATCTTAAAAATAAGCTAAAATATGTAGTGAAAGTAGAAGCTATATTGAGAGATAAAATTAAGAAAAGTAAAATTAAACTTAAGTCAGTTAAAAATGAATCTCCATTGGTTGGTCAATACTATGAAAACAACAAACTCTGTGCTAACATAGCTATTGGATTGGATTATGAGGCTGGTTCATCTCAAAAGAAAAGCCAAACTGACTTCTAAATGAATAACAATATTACTTACTATCACAAGAAACTAATAAAAAATGTTACAAAAATCTCATCAGTTGATGGGTTGCCTTTTCAACAGCTATTCATTAGGATGGCTAGTCGTTGAAGGCTACAATCTGACTTAACATATAATTATGCTATGTATTTTTCTTATCATTAAAATTCAAGCATGATTCCTAACACTTCTCCCCACACATATAACTCATAACCCCGTATACAGATTTCCTGACCATGGGAAAGAAAGTGAAATCTAATATCGAGCTCCTCAAGGGTACGCTGTACATTCGAGGCTTAGAGCCCATCATTGAGCATACTCATGATCTTTTCGATTTATTTACTGATGATGAGGGTGACTCAAGTGAAGAAGACGATGCTCTTAGAAGAAGGAGCTCGAGAAATTAACCAACAAGAGGAAGGCGCACCCAAACTCGAGGGTCAATAAAAGTCTAGGAAAAATGAATTGAATAGCAAATTGTAACACACGAAGCTCGTATGCAGCAACAGAAGAAAGATTTGGAAAGGTAGCAAGCAAGGCCACAAACCAACTTTGAAAAGAATCAGGGGAATTAAAGGGACGAGGAAGGGAGTCTCAATAATCGACTTAGATCGATCCCACCCCCAGAAGGATTGTTGTTCCAAGGGTCGACCGTCTTAGCAATAAAAGAATAATCGGATTTTCAAGGAAGTTGACAGAACCACGTACAGATTAAACTATAGAATTTGGCATGTCGTATATTATTTACCAGTCAAGGTATTATTTGCCTATAAGAAGTACTCCCTCCGTCCTTTCCATTTCTTTACGATTTCCTTTTTGGGATGTCCCATTCATTTCTTCACATTTCAAAACTTACTAATAGTTAATGGGTCCCATCATTTCCCCACTTTTCCTCCCTTTTCACACTAGTTTTACCACACTATCTCTCTTTTATACATTAAAAATCAATGGGTCCCACCACTTTACCCATTTTTTTTCTTTTTCACTACATTATACGTATTTCTTAATCTGCGTGGCCAATTTTTTTGATAACAAATCAAAAGAACGGAGGGAGTATCTTGTAGATAGATGATTTTGAGATCAGCAGTTAGTAATAATATGATATTATACATCTATACTCTTTATTAATAAGCGAAACCATGTATAATTTGGTGCAAAAAGTGCCAAAGTACCAAATTTTGGTACTTACCTAACATAAGTTAACTTATATTCTCTATAAACTTTGTTTTAAACACAAATCGACTTCCATTATTTGTAAATTTTATTTTTTTGCAAACTACTAAGTAAATTACTAATACGAATTGACTTATATTCTCTATAAATTTTATTTATTTATAAATTATATTAAAAATTTATTAAATTACCTTAAATTAAGTAAAATAACATATATTTGCTTTTATTTGAAAAACTACTAACTGCAAAGTAACTATTAACACGCTGTATTAGTTAGTGTCAATCCTAGTGTTAGTTTACTTTTAAATTGGATAATATTATATTAAAAATAAATAAGTAATAGTAAATGACTTATTAACATTTATTAACTTTTAAACTGAAAATTATTGATTTAACGATCGTATTTGTTACTGTCCATCACAACATTTATTTATTTAAAATTAAAAAAAAAATTAATAATAACAAATTTATGGGCTGTATTTAGATTATATTAACTAATATTATATTAAATTTAATAACATCTATCTACTTTTAATTTGTAAATTAATTTTTATCGATAATTAGGTAATATTAAATTGTGGCGCCCCAAAACCCGGGGTCAGGAGTCTCGGAAGCCACGCTATCTAAACTCACACTACAATATGTAAATACTCACGCTTCACGGCCCCACACTTAACACACACACAACAGGTTATTGTCTTGGAAACGAACAATCATTACTAGAGAAATTTTATTACAACCCAAATGTAATTAGTCTTACCGGGGGTGACCTTTAAGTAAGGTTAATCCGCCGGCCGAATATACGTTTCTTATTTCTTATTTTACATAAACCATACTTATAAATAAGCCGAACTATAAACAACTGAAAACTAATCCAGCTTATTCCGACTACCTGAGGTACTGCACCAAACAATCTACGGAACAGCTGGCCATTTCCTACCCGTTTCCTGGCTGTGGTTCTCATGGCAGGCATCTTGATTCACTGTTGTGTTGTGTCAATTTAAGAAAACAAGTGTGAGCTAAAATGCTCAGCATAATAATGTACAGTATGAAAATGACTGTATAATAATATCATATATTATATATATGTTTTATTTAAAAGTAGATTTCTCGGTGTCCCACACCTTCTTATGAGAACAATTCTTTTTAAGGGGTTTTTATAACCTGCGAATACCTTAATAGTAATCCCAGAACCTAGGCTTGGGTTACAGTATTGCATATCAATTCCAATTGGAAGATTTTGGACATCTCACAGGAGCCACCGCATACGATGATCAGTCGTCCTACGGAAAGTAACCTTCTTTACTAGTAAAAGGACGAATACCGTCATCTCTCGGGTATCACCCTGGCCGCATTCGGGCTACGTATCCCATTTTCGGGTATGCACATACTTCACAAGTTCCTGAGTACACAAAGTACCTTCGCCTGCGGTACCTTTGGTAGCCCATCCAGCACACGTAGTAACAGAGTCTACCCCTCCATTGTCCTTCAACAAAATTCTATCAATCTCGGGAACTTGAACCACATCGAAGTTCCCCAAGCGTTTTGCTTGTTGATAGAGATAGTTTATCTTTTTAAAATATAAGTGTATATATATGTATATACGTACTTTCGAGAATTTCGGAGGAAGTACTAGGGATGTGAGTTGACCGTTGTCAACAGATAATTAATAAGGGGAAAAGTTTCTTCTTGAAACTATATTCAATATAATAATAAGTCGGGATAATATTCACCGACGATCTGAAATTATTCAAATGATACTTCTAAATCAGAAGGTATATCAGGATCTATGATCTTTCAATCAATAACCATCCTTTAATAATTAATCATTACTTAGATAGTAATCTATAAATAATTAAATGATAATTGATACTAATCATACCTCGAATGGGTTATTCTATAAAAGATTTATTTAAATAACATTCCTCAACTAGTTTGTGTTTTAATATTCTGTAATGATTAATCAGGTTTGAAATAAATAAACTTGAAGTATACTACTCCTATAATAAAGGAATACGTATATAATATTTAGTATCCGAATCAATAAAATATAGTTGAGGGAATATGCTCGTTGGGAAATCGTTTTAAAAGTTCGAGGTGTTTTATTGTTTCGTAAGTGGACGATGAGTCCCTTTAAAACGTACTATTATGGACTTATATCCGTCCTATAATATCTCCGGAACGATTCCCGGGTTTTATCTTAAATCCCGACCGACCCTCGTTCTTCTATCATACATTACGCCTAAAGCGAAATAATATTTCACGATATATACTTATCGTACAACATCGCTATATCATGCAAAAATTCAACAACTACGTATCATGGCAAACATAGTATTTATGCGATGATAGTAAACAATCCTTTCACAACACAACAGTAAAATGGAGTTGGGTTTGTAAACTTGCCTGGTATCTCGAGGTGGAGGATGCTCTAGGTTCCGCTCGGAAATCTATAACCATAAACACATTTCATTTCGTTAGGTTCCGTCCTAATTCACGATAACTCGCACTCATGCGCTACTCATTATACACCCTCTCAACTCATACTATCCTTAACATTTCTTTTAAGTCATAAACACTTTATGGTCACCTCATTTTCCTATGTATCTTGAGTTCCTTCTCATTATCGTTTTCGGCTCCGCTTAAGGATTCTTACGGTTTCTATTCGCGCGATCTCGGCTCCGACATCTTTATAAAATTGAGAAATCATTATTTTCACTTGAAATTTTTATGACAATTAGGAAACTCCACATGTTACTCTCTGTAAAAATTTCATGTTTTATGAATACTTCTAAGTCTATCCTTTATATTTTTAAAATTCGTGATTCGTAGCAGTTTTTGTCGCGTAAAACACTTTTACTAAAACGATCATAACTTTTGATCCGTAAATCGGAATTAAGCGATTCAAGCGTCTAAACGATCCTTATAACATTGTCTATCTTAAACAAAGGTTATTTCTCAAGAATCTACAGTTTACAACTTCGAGACTTTCTGCAGAAACTTAAAGTTACGGTTTGTTATTTTTAACGAAGTTACGTTTACGATCGGGGTTTCGTTTATGCCTTTACTATCAACACAACCACCAACAATCATCATATCATCATCAACACACAAACTTCTCTCAAGAACATCATGTTCTTGAGGCAACAACAACCAACCTTAAATCTACTTAACTTAATCATCAAGATTTCATAAACAACACTTAGTAAGCTAGGTTTACAAACACCCACTAAATGGATCTTAAACATGAACCTTAAATAAAGTTAGGCCAAAGATTTTTACCTTTCTTGAAAGCTTGAGATGTTTCTTGAAGATGGTGGAGGCTTGGAAGTGCTTGGTATGATTTTTGGAACCTAAAACCACCATTAAAATCAAGAAACCAAAGAGAGGTTACTATTCACACTATTCACTAGTGAGTTTCTTGAATTTATTCCACCCATCAAACCTTGATAAAAAGAGATGAAAGATTTTTCTTACCTTAGTTTAGTTGCTAGGAGGCTTGGGAAATAATTGTGGGATTTTACAAGAATTAGAGCTTGGAGTTTTGAATTGCAATTTCCTTCTTTTCCTTCAAATAGCCGAATGGAAGAAAAAATGGGGGTGGGGGTGGGGGGGTATTTATAGCACTTGGTTGCTTCTCTTGGATGAATTCTAGGTTGCTTCTTGGAAGGTGACTTGATATCATTGCAAGTTGATCTTTATTCTTCCTAGGATAGCTTAGGTTTATTCCTTGTCTCCAAATCCATGGACAAATCTTTGTAGCTTGCTAGCTTACAAGCTAAACTACAAGGTTAGCTCCTTAGCACACTATTTGCTAGCTAGCTTGGTCATCCTAGGGTTAGCTTACTATTTGATGAAGTAACCATGGTTACTTCCTTACCATGGTTTAGTTAGTGCGTTACGTTTAATTAATCATTTACGCGTTCGCTCGGTTACTTAAACGTTTTCCGCAATACTTATTCGTAAATGGTTCGCAATGTAATTCTTTTCGTTTCTATTCCTTATATTTTTATTTATCCTAATTGAATATAAATCCGTAGGATTTTAATCTCGTAATTATATTGTAATTCCCGTAGTCCTTGATAATTCGTAATTACGGTCATTTTTCAAAGTTCGTTTTCTTCGAAAACTAATAGCGTTTACATACACTCATTTGGTACGTATAGTCGTAATATCAATTCTGAAACTCATTTTCTTATGCACTATATAGTGTGGGCTCAAAAGTTTTCCCGTCTGTCAGGGTTACTATTCATTAAAGGTTTTACAGGGTCTCAAAAATTCGAGTTATTACATAAATAAACTATATTGAAAAGGCTAATTATAAGATAATTATCAAATAAAATTAATTAATATTAAATTATCTAAAGAACAAATATTTGGTTCGTAAGATATAGCTACAATTTCTTTCACAAAAATAAAACTAATATGTTAAATTTCTATATCAAGTAAAACAATGCAAAACTACAATTATAGTGGAAAATTTCATAACTGATTTGATTCTTTTTAACTACATAACTATTTTTTGCAAGTACCAATTTAATATTTGATATTAATATATTAATTTTAATTCGTGTTTCGCACAAATTATGAATAATTCTCTACAAATATTAATTAGATATTTTTAGTCTCAGACCCGTGTTTCGCAGGGCTTATCAATTATCAACTATCTATACTAATAAGTGAAACCATGTTTAGGTCCCAAATCTTGGTACTCACTAAAAAATTATACAACTATTTTTAAAATTTTATGTAATAAAATCTCAACTAACAAAATTTAATTTTTACTCTCTGTAAATTTTATTTTCCTTCAATTTTTATTTGTTGTTGCACATCCAAACGTCAATTTACTTTAAAATAATCGTATTAATAAGTTAACATGTCATATTTGTATAAATAAATAATTAGGTGCATGCATAAATAGAACCATACAATGAAATTCTAAAGTGACACTTAACTTCGATTTTTTTAACTAAATATTTTAACAACATTTTATCTATTATATTTAGATATGTATTTTGCACAGATTATAAGTTTCAGTTTTATACAAATAATAAATGATACTATTATTTTTAATTCTTGCCGACTAGTACTGCATGATACAAAAAGTTGACAAGAAAGATGTTATGTTAAAACTTGATACTCGTCTACGTATCAGCGTATATAAATATAACATTGAAACCAGGGCTTGGTTCGAAAATGATTACAATTCCGTTTGAAACAGTTAAGATATGATATTAAAAATGAATTACTAATTCAAGAATATTTAAAAGTTATTTTATATCTCCGTATAAAATTCGAAAAAGTTTATATAGAATCACATAGAATGTTGCTTAATATGGAATTTTTTCACATAAATTTTTGAAAAAGATCGAATTTCTGAAAATATACAAAAAAATATTTTTATTTGAATTAAATATATCATTTAAAATTCTAATTAAATAAATTGAAATTTCAAATTCACAACTGAGAGGGGTGTATTCAATTGGGATTTTGAAGGATTTTAATGGATTTTAGAAATCATGGGGTATTCAATTTAAATTTTAAATAATCCTTTAAAATCTGAAGGTATTCAACAAGGATTGTAAAAAGTCTTTTAAAATTTGAGTGTATTCAATTTAGATTTTAAAAAGTCAATCAAAATTTGGTGATACTTAATTTGGATTTTAAATAATCCATCAAAATCTGATGGTATTCAAAAGTCCATGGATTTTCTTTTATTTAAAAAAATTGTAGATTTTGATGGATTTGCTAGTACATTTTTAATATCTTGAAATCTCTTCAAAATACATGAGATTTTGATGGATTTCTAAAAAACTCCACAAAATCTGCAAGACTCTGCAAGATTTTGGATCAACTCCATCAAAATCCATGAAAAATTGAAATCAACGAAATTTTTTAAAATATATATATTATTAACAATCCTATAAAATCTAAAATAAATACACCATAGTGTCGAAATACACCATAGTGTCGAGCATTACCCAACTGACAGAGAAGAGAAATGCAACTCATACTTGATGTATGTACCAAAACATAACATAGGATAGGGCACACAACACACACCTGACACCACCCAATCCATTCCCATTTTAACTGAAAATGGGTTGCTGTGGATCCGACTCAGAATCCGACCCATCACCAATTCTCCAATCTCTGAATCAATCTCCTCAACCCACAATTGTATCTCCAATGAACTCCAATTTCCCAGCTTTGCTCTGCAAAGACGTGCTCATTTCAATTCTTGAACACCTCCCTATTGATGATCTCGCACGAGCTGCCTGCGTGTCTAGGTTCTGGAACCATGTTGCTTCTGATAAGGATATTCAGGTGAGGGCGTTTATGAGGCCCTGGAAACTCAAGGAAGTGGTTGGAATGCCTAGCTCTGGTGGGTTCTGGAGGGAGGTTAGGTTGGGGAAGTTTGCGATTTCGCATCGCCTGGCTAAAGGGGATTCTGTTGCTAGTCTTGCTGTTAAGTACTCTGTTCAGGTAGTTTTGTTTTCACAAAATAAATATTCTTTTCGGGTTATGAATATTAGGAGAGGATTTTTTTTGTTTTTTTTTATTTATCAGGAATTGTATTTTTAACCCTCGATCTACTAATAATCTCGATAATTTGATAATTATGAATTATGACAATTTGTTGTACACTACGCTTAATCTCATGCTAAAACACAGAGTGAGATTGCGATTCTTATTATAAGTATGTGTTGTATAATTGACTTCATTTCCTCTTGGTTTACTGTGTAATTGATTAGTTTTATGTATTCATTAGACAGGATTAATTAAATATTTTAGGATTGGATTGCTTGACTGATTATGGTGAGATTGGAAGATTTGCTGTTCTTTTATATTTTTTGTGTTGTAATTACGGAAATGGCGTGTTTATATGATTGCTTGTACTATTGTATTTCTGATCATAAAGTTCTAATTTATAGGTTATTTTTTACTTTTTAACTTCAATTGGTTTTATCTAGGAACATTGGGATTTGCTTAACTTTAGACATAATTGATATCTATTTGTGTTAATTTTGAGAATGTGGGGTTGGGTGCAAAAGCTCTAATGTAATGACACAGTATCTGGTATAAGTGATCTATATTACTACTATGCAAGTACAAAGGGTTTTTGGTCGCTACTTTTTGCCTTGTCTTGTTGTTATGTTTTGTCTGGAAGTTTGTAGCTTTGGTGAACATACAAGGATAGTCTCTTTTTCTATGCTGATTTAGGATGTTTGGGGAGTGAACTTCGATATTTACTACTGATTAGCTTGGGCATCCCGTGCTGATGCAGAAGGGCGCAATGAGTAGATGATTTAGATTGCTGATGAAATATTTTTAACATTTTGAATTTCTATTGTTTTGTTTTCGAGTCATCTTGTTCTAGTTAAGCATTTCCTTGGTCGTTCTAACCCAACAATTTTTGAAAATCTCTTTCCTGTCTGTTTAACTTGTTACATCAGCTGGGGAGTATTTTTTCCAAGATAACTAAACATTGACCATGATCAGTATTAGGATTAGCACAGAAGTTGACGAAAGCCAAATAATAGAACTGAGATTGATTGGATCAAAATGTTTCTTGCAGTGATTGATAAACAAAATTTGTTTCCTTATCATTGGCACACTGAGATTGTCACTTATAATCTTTTTTCTTTGTAGTCATATTTCAGAGGGTTTACTTACTCCAAACTGTCTCAATATTTGTAGGTTGTGGATATCAAACGCCTGAACAACATGATGAGTGACCATGGAATATACTCCAGAGAGAGGTTACTAATTCCTGTCAGCAATCCGGATCTTCTCATAGATGGCACATGCTACATAGAATTAGATGCATATGCAAAGAGGGAAGTAGCGGTGTTGTATCTCGAGGGGGGCCCAGATAGAAATCTGAACAGCAGTCTTAATAGGGTGACATCCGAACGGGGAAAGAAAAAGATAGTAAATACCTTGAGGAGAAGCATGCAGGTTGATGATGAAACCGCCGAATATTACTACTCATTGTCAAATGGAGATCCTCGTGCTGCGCTTATGGAATTTTCACAGGATATTTGGTGGGAGCGGCATGTGGGCCTGGCCTAATTTCCACATTAACATGGAAGGTTGTTTCGTTACTATGTTTCAAAGACGATAAGAGGGAAAATGGTGTATGATCCCAACTTTTCGAATAAGTTCTATAAATTCATCTTAGGTGCCAACTGGATTCAAGTGGAATTTCACAGAATGCAGCTGTTATTTCTCATCCGCTCTCTAAGTGATCTCTAAAAGCCGGTGGGGGCTATAGTAATATATTGGTTGTTCTTGATTGTTATACGTTTTGTACTGTATTTATCTTACTATGGATGAAGATTAGTGTGTTATGTCTGGATTAATTGATTGTGTACTATGAAATGTTATTGGATTATGAGGATCATGGGACAACTTAGTAGTCAAGGCGTATCCCCAGCAAAGAAAAGATCGTGGCGATCACCCCCTTGCCCCTTGTATGTAATTAAAACATATAATGAAGTATGCTGCTGTTTGTTCAGGTAAGTTTTTTCAGAAACTTTTGAACTGGGTTGTGATGTTTCTAGGAGACGATGCCAAGTGCCAATATCAAATTTTCATTTTTTTTTATAGTTTAATGGGCATTTAGTTCATGCTTAATGAAATTGTAAATCATTGCCATTCACGCACGTACTCTTCTTTGCCCTTTACCTATTCTTATTTCATTCACATACTTGTTCCCGATTATCATTACCATCAATCATCCGAACGGCTTCCAAGTTTTTCATGAAGCTTAATTTGATAGTTTACACCTGCAAAAATAGGAGAGATAAAATTGTATCACGGGGTTTCGGAAATTGAATTAAACAAACTCTACTTTGATGCTTTTTCTTATTGGAAATTATCCGATATAGGCTTAACCTCCCCCGTCTTCCTTGATAAAATCTAACTGTTTAAATAATTTTTAAAATTAATGTCATCAATATCATGTAAATATTTGTAGTTTACAAATATTAATTTAGATATTTGTAAATCCAAAATACATTTATTCGTGAATGTACTCATATAGTTTTTCTTTGACAAAATAAGTTTTTCTATAGTTTTATAGTTTTGATATAGTTTGTTGACTAATAATGCGTTACTGGCTTATGAGATTAACCACTGCATTAAGAGACGCACATAGGGACGAACGGGATTGCAGGATTAAAACTAGATATATCAAGGCACATGACAGACATGAATGGCGTTATATTGAAGGTATGTTGGAAAAGTTTGGTTTTAATAATGTATGGATTCAGAGACTGATGGCATGCATCTAGTCTGTTACGTATAGTTTTGTGAACAATGGTAAGGTGTTTGGGGATGTACGAACTCAACGAGGTATACGACAAGGAGATCCAGTCTCCCCGTATATCTACATTTTATGTGCTGAAGGCCTAAGCTCTATACTTAGAAGTCATGAGGAAGTGGGACTCATCCATGGTGTGGCACACTGGCAATAACAAGGGGTGCACCTCAAATCTCGCGCCTCTTGTTTGCAGATGATAGTTTCATGTTTTTTAGGACGTGATGAGTGGAAGTTAGGATAATAAAAGAGGTGCTAGGCAGGTATGAACAACTATCTGGACTAGCAATCAACTTTAACAAATCAAGTGTCATGTTCAGCCCCAACACGACGTCTCATGATCGTACCGAAGTGTATCAGGTGCTGCAAATAAATAAGGAAAATACTTGGGAATGCCAATGAATGTTGGCAGGAAGAAGGTATTCACATTTTATGTTCTGATTGATAGAGTCAAGCAGAAGCTACACAACTGGGGTAATAAAACAATTTCAAAGGCTGGGAAATGTACTTTGTTGAAAACTGCTCAAACTGTTCCAAACTTCTGGATGAACTTATTTCGAATACCTGATGAAGTATGTGATAGTATCGAAGTTCAGATGAATTGTTTCTGGTGGGGACATGGTCAAGGAAATAAGTTTGGAAAAGAATGAGTGTGATCAAGGAAGCGGGTGGACTGGACTTTTGAACACTCAATAATTTTAATGAATCAATGCTTCCTAAGCAAGGTTGGTGTCTCATCAATAAAGATAATCCACTAGTTACCATGTGTATGAAAGCAAAGTATTTTTGGGAGGGAGATTTCTTAACAGCTAAGTTAGGGAAAAACCCTAGCTACATGTGAAGAAGCATCTTGTCTGCACAGGATATTTTGAAGAAAGAATGTCGAAAACGCATTAGAGATGGCCAGCAAACCGAAATCTGGAAGGTCCTGTGGCTTCCGTGTGAGGACAAATGGGTTCATGACAACAGAAATGCCACTGCAGTTAGATGGGAGTAAGGTGTGTAATTTAATGCAGATAGTTCGAAAATGGGATGAGGGACTGTAAGCTTATCAGAAAAAATCCATTATCAATGAGGGGAGGAGATGATACGTGGTTCTGCCTTTTAGAGGATAAAGGTTGCTTACGGTTATCGAATGCTACAAGGAGAAACAGAGACACCAGATAAACAATTTTGGAGAAAGCTTTGGAGTTTGAAGCTTCCTGGTAAGGTTACTCATTTTCTTTGGCGTGTGTGCTCTTTGTGCTTACATAATGCAGTACACTTAGCAAATAAAGGTGTGCAGCTGGATACACGGTGTCAATATTGTAGAGTACGTCATGAAACAGATTTGCATACTTTATTTGAATGTAAATTGGCAGGGGCAACTTGGAAAGAGGTGGGTCTCCAGAATAATATTAATATCTTGCAGGGTGATAATGTTTTCGATGTTATACGCAGAAGTTTTGAAAGGCATAACAGAGAACAGTGCGCTCTGTTAGCTATGGTCTGTTGGAGTATATGAAACTGAAGAAATCGGTGGGTATGGAAGAGAATTAACATATCAAAATTTGGTACCAAATCAGTTGCCAAACGGATGCTAAAGAGTGGAGGAACGCGCAAAAGCAGCAACTGACATCAGGGACAAGTATTGCAGCACCAATGGCAGTAAGGAAATGGGAGAGGCCTCAGGATGGTTGGATTAAAGTCAACATTGAAGCTGCTCTGTTTGAGAGTATTGACTGCATTAGACTAAGAATTATAGTCCGAGGAGCAGATGGCCAGTTCATTATGGCTAGAATCGAAAGAAAACCAGGCTTGATTTCTCCGGGAGACGCTGAGGCATTGTGCCTAAAGGAGGCTCTGTCATGTCTTACAGATGAGAGCTTCGGAAAATGCATGTTTGAAACCGATTCCCAGGTCCTTGCTCGAACATGTAAGGAAGGAGGAAGATCGTAATTTGATACAATTTTTAGGGATTGTATTGAATTCTTTAAACACTTTGATGAATTGCTAGTGTGTTTCACACATAGGTCTGCGAATAAGGCCAGCTCACGCTTTAGCTAGAGTGACTATATTTATCAGTGTTCTAAAAATTGGTCTAGGCGGCCGCCTAGGCGCTAGGCGGTGGTAAAATGTCCCGATTATTTCACACAATATCATGTCAATTTATAATATAAAGTATTGGTAAGAAATAACAAGTAATCTAATATATTTATTTTCTCACTTAAAATATAAAAATAACATATTATAATTAATTTAAAAGTGTGAATTAAAATATAGTTAATATTGTAAACTCAATAGTTAGTACATAACTCATGTCAAATGTGTAGATATTATTTAATACCATTCTAATTTCTTTTTTCAAACAAATATTTGACATGTTGATCATTATATAATTATAAAAATTAAAAATAATATTTATATTCTTCTGATTAATGTTCCGATTAATCGGTCCGATTAATCTCCGACTTCCCGATTAATCTCTCGAAGGTACCTCACCGCCCTGACACGCCTAGCGATTTCTGGAACACTGATATTTATGCCAGACTCTCAGGAATGACATATAAATGCTCCTGATTTTTTTATCATGTAATCGATTTTGAAGGTTTATAAGAAATGTAATTGCAATTTTCGTCAAAAAAAAAGTTGTATAGTTAAAATTATTTGATGACTAAATTTTTTAAAATATTTTTTTGTCAAAGTTTGGTGAATCTGATCATAGAATAGTCATATGAGCATGAAATGAGGTATCGATGATGGATTTAGTGAAATTGGGAAATTAAACTAGCATTTATATGTCTACAACTATATGAGAGGTCCAGGACCAGCAGGAATATCCTAAAGTTGTAGAGCTGTGCCATAAAAAAAGAAAAGAAAAAAAGAGAGTAATAATTTGTTTGAAGCTGGAAGCACATAATTTTAAATGAAGCCTAATTTATGATCAGTAAGGCAGTAGCCATAAATTTGGACAATCTAATTATAGGAACATGAACGAAATGATAGTCTCTACATATGTGTAAACAATGAAGCCAAATGTGTTTGAAGTCCTGAATGTTAGTTATAGATGACTTCACGAATACCCACCCAATGGTATTGAGCTAGCTCAAAATCAGAGTTTCACACAATCTCTCCATATATTTTGAGTACGAGTACACTACAACGCAAGCAGCAATGGCGAGGATTACTTGTTTCTTGATGCGTGATCATGTTGGCAGGGGTGTCGTCTGTGATGGCGGAGGCAAGCAAGATTGCTTTTGATTGTGATGGATCAAAGAACCAGGAAACATCAGGCCCATTGTGCTCGGTTTGTCCTGAGTGGTTCAAAAGAGCCAACTTACTTCACGTATAGAGCATTGGTTGAGTAGGCCGAAATTACAGAGGAAAGGAAACAACTAACTTTCTTCTTGTGTCCAGCGGAAAGCAAGAATATTTTCGGCTATTATTGCCAACTAGCTTTATTACCCGTGCAAGTTACGGGTTAATTTTATTTATAAAAAAATTGCTATTTTTTGTGTACTTTTACGATATTTACGTGTTGTTTCATACTATATTGTGTAGTTCATGTTAGAAGGACTACTGTAACGACAAACATCCTTAAATTTATATTATGTCACAAATATAAAGTTTAGAGTGCACTCTTACTATTAAAAATAATGGTATTCTATCAACTCTCAATGATTTTTTTAACTGTAGATACCAAAAATATTATAATGTTTAGGTGTCATGTTTATTAAAATATGGGGGCAAAATAGTAAATTTTTTTTGCACGGTCGAACTCGAACTTCAAATTACTCTGCTCATAAAGTTCACGAGTCTTATCGAACTGATATTATTTTTTAATAAAAATATATTTTTATCTAAGTATTTAATATTTTATTAATATTTTATATATTTATTATAATCGAATTCGAGCATAACCTATCATATATCGAGTTTTTGTCAATATTTGATGAAATTGATTCAAGTTTTCGAGCCGAACTTGAGGCTACCGGACTATTTACGACCCGAGTTTCATGCTTGATTTAAGATTCGGGTGAAACCGAGCTCGTGCTCGAGCCCGATATTTTTAATCGAGTTCAAGTCTGAAAGTTTTCGACTCGGGTCGGCTTGATTATACCCTTAATTGTTGTAAAGTTGGTATTTCCAAATCTCAATATTTAATAAACTATTAATAAATGGTAATATATTTTCAATAAGTTAATATGGTAATATAATATCAACAAGTTATTTATTTAATTTTTGTTAAAAAAAATAATTAAAATCACGTGGTTGTACATGAGTATACAGTTAGTATATTGTAGTGAGCTAATTACTCAAGTCTTAGAATAATTTTATTATATATCAATATTAGATTATATAGGTTTAGTCATTCAATATAAAGAAACAAATATATAACTCTATACTTGATGTTATCAAAATATAATCAAATGAGCCTCTAACTTAGTTGATTGAAATCACATGTTTGGATATAGGTGTCACAGGTTCAATTTTACAAGCCAATAATATTTTTCCATATTTATTCAAATAAGGGGGCAAAATATTAATTTCGAATTATATGTTTTCCCTAAAAAATTTGAACCTATCGAACATTTTACGACCTGAATTTCGAGTTTGAAATTTAAAGTTCGGTTGAACTTGAGTTCGTGCTCGAACCCGAATATTTTTAATCGAGTACGAGCTTGACAGTTTTCAACTCGACTCAGATTGATTATATCCCTAGTTGTTACACAAGTATAAAGTTGGTATCTCGATGTGAATTAATTATCCGATTTTTGATAATTAATAAATTATTATTATATGGTAAGATATTATCAACAAGTTAATATGATAACATATTATCAACAAGAAGTTATTTATTGAATGTATAAATTAAAAAAATCTATAATTTCGTTGTTGCACATGAGTGTAAAGTTATTATATTATAATCAGCTAAATACCTAAGTCTTAGAATAATTCTATTTTATATAAATATTGAAATAAATAAGTTTAGTCACCCAGAAAAAAATATGTAACTCAATACTTGATTTTATCAAAATTTAATCAAATGAGCTTCCAGCTCAACGTTGAAATCATATATTTGTTATAAGTGTAAAGTTAGCATATCGGAATGAGTTATTTAATCAAATCTCAAATCATTATATTTTATATAAATATTAAAATAATTATAAAATTTAATATAAAGCAAGACATTTTGTGTAAATAAATAAGTTCTAACACAGTACTCAATGTTATAAAAGTTTAACCAAAAGTGTCTCTAGCTCAAGTAGTCGATGTGTTTAATTTGCAAATAATTGACATAGGTTCAAATCCTATCAAAATGTTTTCCCCAAAAACTTGATTCTCTAGATTATAAAGATATAAAATGTTTTCCTCAAAAACTTGATTCTCTAGATTATGAAGATAATAGATTTTATATAAATATTAAAATAAATATAAAATTTAATGTAAGGCAAGACAACTCGTGTAAATAAACAAGTTCTAATTCAATACTTAATGTTATAAAAAATTAACTAAGTGTTTGTATCTCAAGTGGTTGATGTGTTTGATTTGCAAGTTGACATAGGTTTGATTTTTATCAACAACAATTATTTTTGATATTTATTAAAATACATGAGCAAAACAGTAATTTCGAATAAAATGTTTCCCCATATTTATTAAAATATATGGACAAAACAGTAATGTTAGGTCACACACACTGTAGAGGGGGTGAATACAGTGTATAGTACACTCAAATCGAACTTTAAGAACTTAAGTAACAGAAAACAAACTTTATTGAAACAATAAACTCTGTTACAGTATGGAACTATTACCTCTCAGTGATGAACAAATATCACGAGAGCTGCTAGGGTTACAATGAATAATCTTCTCTAATAATGATAACACTTATAGTGTAAACCCTATGTCTGTGTTTATATACTACACAGTTATAAGATAATCGCTAATTGATATGAAATATAATTCTGCTTCCTAAAATATATCAATCAGATATCTTTTCTTCCAAGTATTCCATTCTTTACAGAATTCCTTCTTCATGCATATCTCTTCTTATGTTTATCTTGATCTTCTTTCCTTTAATCAGCTACTGTCCTTATCTGATCGTCCTTCAACACTTAAGTTCTGATATCTATCTTCTGATGATTATCTCCTGATAACATAAGTACTGATATCCTTAAGTCCTGACTTCCAGTATAAGTACTGATCAACAGTTAAGTACTGATTTATCCTGTTCAAGTAAGATCTGAAAGCTAAACATAAAACATATTAGCCATGACATTATCAAATATATCTAACAATCTCTCCCAACTTGTAAATTAACATAATATACAAGTTTAACAGATATTTGATGATGTCAAAAACATTAAGTACAAACGCATGAGAATTAGACTAGATAACTACAACTTACAGTCCTTAAAGCTTTTACCAATTTCAACTTTTGATAACAACTTCAGTCTGTATAAATATTAGAATTTAAGCAGTTATAGATCTTCGACTTGGCTTCATCATTTTCTGATCTCTCTGATGTCAGGAGTTGTTCTGAGATAGTTCTTCAACAAACATTTCTCAGCATATCTGAGTTCATCAATCATTCTCCTTTTGACATCTTTAAGCTCTGCAGTATCTTCACCAGTTTGAAAGATTGCAGCTCTGAGATCATTGATCTTTGCTTTTCTCAACTCCTGATCTAGTCTTATGACATAAGCTTTGTCAGACTCTAGATTGAATTCAAGTCCCTTAATACCAAGATATGTTCTGATCTGTGCAGTATTAGGCTTCATATTAACAATATCACCATTGTGATCTCTGTACTTTGGAACATATATGTTGTCAGACTTAACAGAATAAAGCCTTTTCTGTCTCTGAATCTGTTCTTTTAAGTAGTTTGCAGCAGTCCCTGTTATTCTGTCATCCACTTGAAGTAAGAAAAGTACATGCTCCAATTCTTTAAAATACTTTAATGAAATGGCATTTTGTCTTATATGATAAACCCTACCATCTGTCATGAAATACAAAATGATGTATTCTTTCAAGTAGGTATGGTAAACCATCTATACAGATTCCAGTTGATTCAATCTCTCAGGAGTTGCTCCAATACCTGGTTCACTCAAGGAAGTTGGATCATTGGTAGTGTTGTGTACTCTTCTTTCATCAGCACTTCCCAATCCAGTTTTATCTCTAGCTTCCTTTTCGGTAACTACTCTTGCTTCAAAACCACTTGCAATAGTCTTCAAAGATTGAGTCTGTTTTACTTTAGTGAATCCTGGTAGGAGTTTCTTTGATCTATTTTCTGATATCAAGTTAACTTGAGCTATGTCAGAGGTTATTTGCTTCTTCTGAATATCAGAACTTACAATTTCTTGACTCTGAACAACTTGAGCCATGTCAGAGGTTGTTTTAAGAACTTTTCTTGAAGTCAGAGCAAGATCATCCTTTTCATCAGTAATTTCTTCTTCCTCAGGAGGTACATAAACCTTGATAGGTTCACCAAACTTTTCTTTACCCTTGGATCTTGGATCTATCTGTGGTTGTGATCTAGCCAATATTGCTTCAGTATGTGTCCTTTCTTTGATCACAATGCCTTTGAGTTTTGGAAGTGATTTTTTACCAGAAGCTTCAGATTTAGATGTGACTTTCTCTGATTTAAGTCTGGCTTCTTCTTCCTTTAAACTTTCCAAGTCCATTCCTGGATTTTCTTGAAGAAATAACTGTCTTGACATTTCCTCATCAAGATCTAGAAGTTCATCAGAACTTATCCTTTTACCAGCAGCAGAACTTATTCTTTTCCCAGTATCAGAACTTGTCCTGTGACTAGCTTATCTTGATGTAAACCTTCTACCTTGACTATGACCGCTACCCATTCCAGAGTATCCTTGATCATCATTTCCATCATCCTTTCCTTGCAGTGTCTTGTTAGTTTTGCATTTGGACTTAATTACCTTTTCCCCCTTTTTGGCATCAGCAGGTAGTAAAAGAGAGATAAGTAATTCCACTGAGGATTGGATTTTAGTAAGTTGCGATTGCTGTGAAGCTTGATTTGTCAGAATTTCATCAATCTGAGCTTGTTGTTTCTCTTGAGTTTTCTCAATATAAGCAATCCTGTCAATGGTAGATTGAAAGAACTTTTTCTTATCAATTTTCCAAACTTGTTCCTGTTTGATAAAGTTCTCCTGAATCTTGTGTAGCTCTGCATGAGTAGTTGAATGAAGACCTTGTAGATGTTTAGTACTCAATGCAGTGACTCTAAGCTGGGTTTGAAAATCATCAGAATTTAATATTTCATCAGCTTTAGTCAAGTGCTCAGCAAGATGTTTTTCAGTTGGAACACATGAAACTGAGTTCCATTCCTTAGTCCACTCCTGACCTGCAGGAGTTTCACTCCAAGGTACTGGTGCTTCCCCGGTAACAAACTTCTTTACCAGTTCAGACTTAGGAAGAGTCTGTTGAGGAGTATGTCCTGAAGGACCTGCTTCATCAGCATCTACAGTTGGAGCAGCATCACCAGTATCTCCAGCATTTGCAGCATCAGAACTTAAAGAATCAGTATCTTCTGATAAGACAACAGTGTGAGTAGCAATGGAGGCTTCAGCATCCTCTAATTGCTGATCTGATACTAAGTTCTGATCAACAGCCATATCCTGATGCTCATCTAAAGTCTGATTATCAGCATCTTGATGCAGAGAAAGTGTTGTTGATAACTCTGGAGTTTGAACAGCATCAGTAACAGGTGTTGTGGAAGGATTATTTGCTGTTGGAGCTTCTAAGAGAAATACTTCAGACACAACCAAGTGTTGAACATCAATATCAGCACTTGTGCCTGGATCAACAAGAGACACAGATGGTGAGTTAGCCTTGTCAGATACAGCTTCCTGAGATGGAGTTGATGGAAAAGAAGTGACTGGAGCAAATTCCTTGTCTTGTGAGATCAGAGATTCCTGATCCCCTTCCTTAGCTGCTTCCTCTTCATCATCTGAAACTGGCCTTTGTGCCCTCTGTTTCTTGTACTTCCTTGTTGATTTGGATTCCTTGGGAGTTTCAGGAACTGTCATTCGTCTAAGCCTCTTGAGAAGCCTAGAACCCTCAATTTCAGAATCCTTCTGAGAAATCTCTTTCTCAGCTTCAGTTACAACAGGTTCTCTAGCAGGAACCGGTTCCTCAGAATCATATTCATCTCTCAATGCAATCATCCTTCTCTTTTGAGGTGTTTGAGGAACATTCTTTGTCCTCTTTGGCTTGGAAGATGAATATTTCACAGTAGGTGCTGAAGATGAAGGTTGAGCAGTCTGTGAAGTGGAGAGATAGGATTTGAGATATGTTCTGAGGGTAGGTTGAGTAGAATGAGAGGTAGGTACTGAGGTTGATGGATTTTGGGTGTTTGGAGTTGGTTGGACATCAGAGTAAACATATATTTATAAGTATCAGGATCAGCATTTACTAGGATCTGTTTTACAGACTGAGGAATCTGTAATGGTCTAACCACTTTTTTCTTAGTATCAGCATTTACCAGGTCATTAAAGTATCATTTTGCAACCTTAAAAGGTGGGGTTTGGGTGCTGACTAAATGAGGTTCATCAGTACAATAAGTGTAAATAAGTTTACAGAATCTAGCAAAATAAACAACATCTCGATCCTCTGTCATCCTATCCCCAATAAAACCAATTAAAGCAGTTGCAAAATCAAAATGAGTTTGATTGATAATTGCATACCCGATGTGCTGACTCATAATTGGAATAGCATCAAAATTCGAACATTTGTTCCCAAAAGCTTTGGTGATGCAATCAAAGAAGAAACTCCATTCTCTTTTGATATTAGCCCGTTTCAACTGTCCAAGTTTCGTCAGACTCTTTTCATATCCCAATTCAGCCATTAACTCCCGAAGGGCTGAGTCCTCTGGAATTGAGAAAGTACAATCTTCTGGAAGATGTAAAGCCTCCTGCATACTGTACCAGGAGTGACTACAAAGGATGAATCACCCACTTGGAAGATAATACTGGGAGTTCCACGTTGACCACCATCATCAAAAAGTCCAGTCCTCCAAAACCTCAGAACTTGTTGGCTTGAAAAGAATTCAGGCTGTGTTAGCATTGCTTCTAATGAGTGTTGCATTTTGAGTAAAACAAGCAGTCTACACAGCTTCAGCCCAGAAATAGGTTGGAAGCTTTGCTTCTTCAAGCATTGTACGTGCAGCTTCAATGAGAGTTCTATTCTTCCTTTCAACAACTCCATTTTGCTGTGGAGTTCCAGGAGCAGAAAATTCCTGCTTTATTCCATGGCTTTTGCAGAACTCTTCCATTATCAAATTCTTGAACTCAGTGCCATTATCACTCCTTAAAACTTTCACAGAATCTTTGACCATTTTATCCAGATGTTTGATATAATCAATCAAGATTGATGTAATTTCACTTTTTGTATGCAAGAAATACACCCATGTGTATCTGGTGAACTCATCCACTATGACCAACGCATACTTCTTCTTTGCAATAGACATGACATTTACTGGACCAAATAGATCAACATGTAGTAGATGATAAGGCTCAAGAATTGATGATTCAGTCTTGCTCTTGAATGAAGATTTTCTTTGTTTGGCTTTCTGACATGAATCACAAAGACCATCAGGTGCAAATACTGTGTTTGGCAATCCTCTCACAAGATCTTTCTTGACCAGTTCATTTATATTGTTGAAATTTAAATGAGAGAGTTTCTTATGCCAATTCCAGCTTTCTTCAACTGATTCTCTACTCATCAGACAGATTGCAGAACCATCAGTACTTGTTGAAAGCTTAGCTTCATAAATGTTACCACGCCTGTATCCTTTCAGAACAACTTTGCCTTTAGATTTGCTCACAATTTCACAGTGTTCTTCAAAGAAATCAACATGATAACCTCTGTCACAGATTTGGCTTATACTCAGTAGGTTGTGTTTAAGTCCCGAGACCAGAGCTACTTGTTTAATTATGACATTTCCAAGATTGATATTGCCATATCCCAATGTTTTTTCAATGTTGCCATCTCCATAAGAAACACTTGGGCCAGCTTTCTCCACAAAGTCTGATAGCAGGGCCTTATTTCCAGTCATATGTCCTGAACATCCACTGTCCAGAACTAGAATATTTTTCCTATTGCCCTGCAATCACAAAGACCACTAATTATTAGTTTTAAGGACCCAGACTTGCTTGGATCCTTTGGCCTTATTAAGTTTGTTAACATTTGCAGCGGATTTAGCATCAGAGTTTATGTTAACATTTTTCTTATCAGAACTTACACTATCAGACTTTGAATCAGAATTTATACTAGAAGGAACAATGGAAACTTTCTTCAAAGAAGGTTTTATTTGATAATAATCATAGTACAAGCTATGATATTCCTTACAAGTATAAATGGAATGCCATAAACTATCACAATGAAAACAAGGATTTTGTGATTTGTATCTAACAGACTGACTCTTAACTCCTGACTTTGAAGGTAAGGAGTTAATATTCTAATTCTTCCTGCAAAAAGAAGCCAGATAGTACAATCATAACTCAAAAAAATAGAAGTTGACTTTGTTTTCCAAGAACAAAGCGGTCGGCCCCTTTGCTTTCAAAGAAGAAAAATTTGCAAACTCCAAGCTCCACTTCATAATCAAATCCAATGTAATTATGTAAGCTTCCCTATGATTAGATAAATATATCCTAGGAGTTTAAGCTTCTAATTCCCTGTAAATCTCTTCCAATAAATCAAGGAAGGAGATGGTGAATAGTAATTTCTTGAAACTAATTTTTGTGTTCTTCATTTCTTTGAAAGATCAAGCTTGTAGAAGGTTAGATCAAGGCTCCTTAAGGCCTCCTAGCTACTTATCACTCACCAAGAAAGGTAAAACCTCATACCCTAGCTTTACTTTTGAGTATTTAGGAGTGGTTTTGATTGATATAGTTTATGAGAAGCATGATTCTTGTTTGTTTAAAGTTTGGTTGGATTTGTAGTGATTGTGGTTTCTGAATCTTGGTTATTGGTTAATGAATCTTAAGTATAGTTAGTAGCTCATGTTTGTGATTGAATGAGTTAGAAAATCTTGAGGTTATGGACTGATATGGTGAGGTTTAGATGAAGTTTGGTTATATTGATGGTTATGAGTTGGTTTGTGGTTAATTGGAGTGGTATAAATATTGGTAATCGCGTAAACATAGCCGTCGTAATGCCCATTTTTATTCAACTGCTTGTTCTTAGTATTCGGGACAGAAAGCTCACTGCCCAATCTGTAACTTTGCAATGTTTAGCTAGATCATGTCGTAAGCTTCATTTTGATATGTGGTTCGCTTGGATTCGATGTACGGTTTAGGAGAAACGACCGTTTTAAGTAACGGTGTTTTGGGAATGAACCATTACCCCTCGCCTTACTTTGAAACCTTGGTTTAGGTCCTTAAATGACTAATTGGAGTATGAAACAATTATGTAAGATTAAAGTATTCACGAAAGATTCGCCTTAAAAAGTTAAACGGTTAATTTTATATAAATGGTGGAGCCGAGGGTACTCGAGCGACTTATGTGAATCGTTAAGCGCAAAAGCGAACGTTAGGGTCCAATTGGTTAAAGTCTAGTTTCTTAAGAGACCGTTGTTTAATTCCAACTTATATGTTGTTTATAGTTTACCAGACTCGCCCCAAGCCTTTTACCACCCCCAGTCGCTCCGGCAAGTTTTCTACCCGTACAACTGTTATTGTGATGTATATATGTATATGCATTATCTTTTGATAAGTGCATGATTGTTATTAGCAAATCTTGTGATATATTGGAGCATGTTGATATGATATATATGCATGCCTGTTTCGTAATCTTGATATCTTGTTATCGATTCAATTTTTTATAAATTGCGTAATACTTATGCTAGAGATAGGCATTATCTGTGTATACAATTGCGGAAGCTGGAAGTGAACAGATGCAGAAGGAAAGAGAGAAGAAATGAATAAAAAGGAAAAGCATAAGCATGGGTGGAGGTTCCGCGGGAGGGAACTTCCCAAATAGGTTTACCCGAGGAGCAGTGTCCCTCCCAGGGAGGAGTGCTGGGTTTAGGTGACCGATGAGTGTGAATGTGAGCCAGAGCGGGCAGAAATCAGGAGTGTCCCATTCCAACCAGTCTTGTCCCCCTTTACCAGCATGTAACATTTGTGGAAGGATGTATTCAGGGGAGTGTAAAAGGAAGCCAATAACCTGCTTTAAGTGTGGTCGACAGGGTCACTATTCTAACAAGTGTACTTCGCAACCCCCCAGTGTCAGCCCGACCACCATCTGTTATCAGTGTGGAAGACCAGGCCACATGAGGAGGGAATGCCCAGGGAACAAACCAGCAGCCTCAGGAGCAAGCAGGGCTTCCTCTAATAATCCACCTACTGTGAGGACTTTCAACATGACAGTTCAAGATGCTATGAAAGACTCAGATGTGATAGCAGGTACCCTTTCTTTAAATTCAGTCAGTGCAAATGTTTTATTTGATTCGGGAGCAATTAAATCTTTTATATCGAGGGACTTTGCACATAAATTTAGACTTAAGGCTGAACCCTTGTTAGAACCCTTACAAGTAGAAATATCCAACTATGAAGTTATCCCTGTTAACCAGATTCACCCGGCCTGTGAGTTAGGCATAGGGGAACAATCTTTTAGTGTTGATTTAATTCCTTTTAAATTAGGGGAATTTGACGTAATTTTGGGAATGGACTAGAAATCTAGCAATGATGCTCAGATAGACTTTAAAGGGAAGAAAGTTAAGTTGAATATCCCAGGGGAGAAAGGCGTCATATTTAGAGGGAAGAGACAGACGCAGAAATTTTTGACCATGGCCCAGGCCAATAAGATGCTACGAAAAGGAAATGAGGCTTACCTAGCCTATTTGGTGGACACGCAAAAGGAGGTGCCCCACTTGCAAGACATTCCGGTAGTCGACGAATTTGAAGATGTATTCCCAGAAGACCTTCCGGGATTACCACTCGAGAGAGTGATTGAATTTGATATTGAGTTGGCCCCAGGGACGGCGCCAGTTTCAAAGGCACCTTACAGGTTAGCCCCGTTAGAAATGAAGAAATTGGCTGCCCAATTACAGAAACTTTTGGATAAGGGTATGATAAGACCAAGTGTGTCTCCGTGGGGAGAACCGGTATTATTTGTTAAGAAGAAAGATGGGAGCATGAGGCTATGCATCGACTACCGAGAGTTGAACAAGCTAACCATAAAGAACAGGTACCCGTTATCTAGAATAGATGATCTGTTCGACCAGCTAAAGGATGCCGTTTACTTTTCGAAGGTTGACCTGGGAACTAGATAATACCAACTAAAGATTAAACCTGAAGACATTTCAAAGACTGCGTTCCGTACCAGGTATGGGAACTATGAGTTCTTGGTAATGTCCTTTAGATTAACCAACGCCCCAGCGGCTTTCATGGATTTAATGAATAGAGTATTCAAGAAGTATTTGGACAAATGTGTGATAGTTTTTATTGATGATATTTTAATCTACTCAAGGACCGAGGCAGAACATGCAGAGCATTTGAGGATGGCTCTAGGAATACTCAGAGAAGAACAGTTGTATGCCAAATTCTCGAAGTGTGATTTCTGGCGGAATGAAGTGCAGTTTTTAGGACATGTGATCAATAAGGAAGGAGTATTGGTCGACCCCTCCAAAATAGAGGCGGTCTTAAATTGGGAAAGGCCAACCACACCCACAGTGGTAAGGAGTTTCATAGGATTGGCAGGCTACTATCATAGATTTGTACAGGATTTTGTGAAGATCGCAGCCCCTTTAACACGACTTACTCGTAAGACAGAGAACTTTGAATGGATAGAGAAATGCGAGAACAACTTTCAAGAATTGAAGAAAAGATTGGTAATGGCCTCGGTGTTGGCGTTGCTAGACGGAAAAAAAGATTCTGTGATATATAGTGACGCGTCGCACAAAGGATTAGGGTGTGTGCTTATGCAGCATGGTAAAGTGATCACGTATGCGTTGAGACAACTGAATGAATACGAGATTAGATATCCTACTCATGACGTTGAGCTCGTGGCAATAGTTTTTGCCTTAAAGATTTGGAGGCATTACTTATATGGAGAGAAGTGCGAGATTTTCACAGACCATAAGAGCCTCAAGTACATATTCACGCAGAAAGAGCTCAACATGCGCCAGAGAATATGGTTAGAGCTAATCAAGGACTATGATTGTGAGATTCTCTATCATCCAGGGAAAGCCAATGTGGTGGCTGACGGCCTTAGTAGGAAGGAATGACTCAAAATGATAATGTATTCAGAGGAATTGATAAGGGATTTCGAGAAAATGGAAATAGAAGTCAAGGAACCAGAGCCGGAACTGAAAAGCTGTTTGAGATCGCGATGCAACCAGAGTTATTGGAAAAGATCATATTGTGCCAAGAAAAAGTGATGAATGAAGGCAGAGAGTCAATGACTGGAGAAGAGATCCATACCGAGAGAGATGATAAGGGGATAATGAGGTAATTCTACAGGATTTGGGTTCCGAATGTTCAAGAGTTTAAAGACGAGATTTTGGATGAAAGCCATAGTTCAAGGTATTCCATTCACCCAGGGAGCACCAAGATGTATTGGGATTTAAAGTTTACTAGATTTGAGGGGGTTTCTTGGGCTCACAGGATATTACCGAAAGTTTGTGAAGGGTTATGGTATTATTAGTCGACCGTTAACCGCACTTTTAAAAAAAGGATAGTATCAATGGGGCAAAGAAGCCGTGATGGCTTTTATTCAGCTTAAGCAAGCTACGGCTACAACTCCCGTGTTAGCAATGCCTGACTTCTATAAAAAATTTGTAGTTGAAACAGACGCAAGTGAATATGGTATAGGAGCAGTACTTATGCAAGAAGAACACCCGATTGCTTATCTTAACAAGTCCCTAGGTTCTAAACAAGCTGCCATGTCTACATATGAGAAAGAGATGTTTGTAATTGTCACTGCCGTACATAAATGGCGTCATTACCTTAATCTTTCACACTTCATCATTCAGACAGATCATCAGGATTTAAAATATTTTCTCACGCAGAAAATCACCTCACTTATGCAGCAAAAGTGGCTCATGAAATTATTGGGACTAAGTTATGATATCCAATACAAAAAAGGTGTTGACAACCGAGCAGTAGATGGTCTTTCTAGAGCTGCTGTAGTACCACCAGCTGAATTTAAAGCTATAACTGTAGTTGGGGTCCCTATATGGGTGGAAGGATTACAAACAAGTGTAGCTGACGATTCGGAGGCTTTAGAGTTCTTATTACAGGCCACAAAACCAGTGTTCAGACCTCAAAATTGCTATTTCCAACAAGGTGTGTTAATGTATAAAGGAAGGATTTATATTGGGGCAAAAGGAAGCTGGAGGGAAAATGTTTTAAACGAGCTCCACAATTCTGGCCAGGGAGGTCATTCGGGTATAGAGAATACTTATGCAAGAGTTTCTCAACTATTTTTTTGGCCAAATATGAGAAGGGACATCAAACAATTTGTGCAAGAGTGAAATACATGCCAAAAGAATAAAGCAGAAAGTGTTCCATATCCGGGTTTACTACAGCCACTTGAAATCCCTTCACAAGTTTGGTCAAATGTGTCACTAGATTTCATTGAAGGGTTGCCGAAATCAGAGGGGAAAACTACTATACTAGTAGTGGTGGACCGATTAAGTAAGTATGCACATTTCTTGTCTATGTCTCACCCTTTTACTGCAAAAGATGTGGCAAAAATATATTTTGACAATGTGATCAAGCTTCATGGGATGCCACAAGTATTTGTAAGTGATCGTGACAAGATATTAATTTCTTCCTTTTGGCAAGAGTTATTCACACTCATGGGTACACAGCTGGCAATGTCCACAGCCTATCATCCTCAATCTGATGGTCAAACCGAATGCATCAATAGATGTTTAGAGACATACCTTCGATGTGCTGTTAGTGAATGGCCACACACCTGGAATAAATGGTTATCATTGGCTGAATGGTGGTATAATACCACTAAGCATAATGCTATCAACATGTCACCTTTTGAAGCTCTGTATGGCTATTCCCCAAGATTGTTACCTACGCCTTATTATTCTCGATGCAAGGTCACAGCAGTGGGTGAATACTTGAGGCAACAACAAGGAGTTGTTCAAATCCTGAAAGATAATATGGTGAGAGCTCAACACCGCATGAAGCAATACCAAGATCAAAGAAGGAGTGAACGAACATTTGAAGAAGGAGAATGGGTATATTTGAGAATTCAACCATACAGACAAACATCTGTAGCCGCTAGACGGAATTTGAAATTATCGCCCAAATATTACGGACCTTTCCCAATTGTGAAAAAGTTGGAATGGTGGCTTATCAATTGAGGTTGCCCCCAACTTCAAAAGTGCATCCTGTTTTTCATGTATCACTGCTTAAGAAGAAACTGGGCCATAAATCCGTTCCTATAACTGAGCTTCCTGAATTGGGAGATGAGGGCCAGTTCTTGATTGAGCCTGTTGCAATCTTAAATAGGAGGATGGTGAAGAAAAAGAATGTAGCTGTGCCTCAGGTATTGATAAGATGGTCAAACAATCCGGATACTGATGCAATATGGGAGGATTGTGCATCTATACATAGCAGATTTCCAAATTGTCTTCCTTGTGGTCAAGGAAATTCTATTGTTGCAAAAGCCCAAACTGACTCTGGGCCTATTCGCCGATAACCCGACAAGGAAATGGATTTTCAGCAGAGGGGAAAAATGGATCAGAATGGACGTGGGATAATGGAGAGTATCCAATAGTGAGATTAGTTATAAGTATAGTATCTTACTTTATAAAGGAGGAGAGATGTTTCGGTTACTTGTCTAAACATTGAATGTAAACTTCTATCTGTTTTATTTTCTTATCTGGCACCTTAGGCTGATTTCTCTTCTTTTGATTATTATTGTTGTTACTGTTGTGCTAGTTGTGACTGAGAAGTAACTCATTCGCAACAAATTGTTGTTAATCGTATAGGTTTTATTTGGATTTAGTTGTTGGTTTACTGGGTTCTAGATTATATTTTGGGGTTGGTTTTAGGTTTTACAATATTAGTGCAAAATAGATCTCTGTTCAAATCCTTATTAAAATCAAAGGTCGCTGCTGGTCAAGTGCAGTTCCCTTAAATTCTCAGAACACGATATATTTACCAAGGGACTTCAATCCTTCCTAATTATGTCTCAGCGTAAATTCTTCTCCTGTTTCGACTGTGGGGGTGTGCCAATAGCAACTTATTAGAGTTTTTTGTACCTTCTGGAGTTCTCCAAATATATTAAGTCTTGATTTCCATATTGGGCTGTGTTCAAGACATTGTGATAAATTAATCCCAGTGAACACAAGTGATTCAACCAAAGAAACAACCACTTAAAGAGAACTGGAGATTAGTATTAGTCCGGAAACTGAAGAATATAGACTAGTCACTAACAAGTATTTCTTCTGCATGTATGTGTAAATATTAGGACCTCACATTAAATATCAATGTTATGTCACCAAACATTGAATATGCATGCACCAACAGATAAAAATCTTGCAAAAATCAAACTGAATCCGCCATTTTGCATAATGAGAAGCTCTTTCCAAAGGCATGTGGATTTAATACATAAAAGGTGTGGAATAATTGTCCTTACTGTTCTTGCTGAGCGAGTGCCTGTATACAGATAACTTTACCTGTGAAGTATGTCAATTTTTTTTCAAATCTATGAGGGTGGCTTAAGCTGTTTCAATAGATATCGGAGCAATATAACTACTCTACAAAGATGCATCTTTTTAAGGCAGCTCAAGATAGGGCCCACTTCAATCAATGTCCGTCACATGTGATTTTATGAATAATTTTGTATACAATTTTGTGGATCTAACATTTTTCATCTATAATACTGCATTCGCTTGCTTGAGACAGCCCTCAAATGATTGTAAAAGTTGGAGCATTTAAAATAAAATAATAGAACTTGAAGTTCTAGTTCGGTGGAAGATAAAACATTATATGGGTTGCACTGCAGAACCTGTTGCAATTGATAGAAAAAATAGACTACTTATCTTGATTAATAGTTTGTCGCGACGTAGGAAGAACCACTGTCTTAAAAGACAATTCCGCGCTACCCCGGTGTAGTAGAATCACAGCGATCGTCCTCCAGGATTAATACGGCTTGACTAATTGTGTGCACTCACAATTGGTGAATGAAGATCAGAAATTTTTCCCAAAACTAGATATTTATACATATAGATAAGGAAGAGGGAAAATATTAGGATCATATTTTGTGATGGTGTGCTGAGAGGTTATAAATAAACACCCACAGAAGGAGAAACTGAAAATAATTAAGAGAAGGAAAAATGAAAGATTTTTCTCTTAGATCTTCCAACAATAAAATGCATAAACCCTTTGAATTTTCAACAATCCCCCACAAGTTCAAAGGTGTGAAGTAAAGAGAATAATAATAGTTTTGGGCAACTATAATACAAGTGCATAAATGCTAATGTCTTGCAACTTGAATTAACAATTAGTGATTACAAGCTAAGATCTCTTTCTTGTTCAGAGAACCTATGTCTTGAACTTAACAAGGAGTAAGAGATCGATCGCAAATATCACACAAATGTATCATAAAATTCTGAAACTCTGTGAATAAATAGGACGTCTTATATTGGCCTTACATCGTCTACCTGGATACTCATAGGTGCTCTAAAGAATCGACCCAATCAATTCTTATGGGAAGCTGCCATACTTCCACACCTAAGTAGGTGAATCCCATCAAGTGGGAGCTACAACACACCACCAAACATATGGATATGGGTTCATTAAGAGCCCTTTTTGCTCATCCTTATTTTCAAATATAGTAAGCACTTTCACAACAAATACTAGAGATGGATTAAAATTAATTAAAGAGTGCTTCTGATTACATATAATATTATCCTTTGAAGTCATTTATGATTAGGAATGTATTACATATAATTCAATCCATGGGCTTCAATCCCATCTCTCTTGATGTTTCCAAAACTAGTTTTCTACACAGGCCTTTCGTTAGCGGATCCGCAATGTTTCTTTCTGACTTTACAAAGTCCAATGATATCACTCCATTTGACAATAAGTCCCTGACTGCCTTATATCTTAACAGAATATGTCGTTTCTTTCCCTTAAAATCATGGTTTCTTGCATTATCGATAGCGGCTCGTGAATCGCAATGCATAGCCACTGATGCAACTGGTTTTCCCCATAACGGAATATCCGCAAGCAAAGTTCTCAACCATTCTGCTTCTTGACCGGCTAATTCAAGAGAATAAACTCAGATTCCATGGTAGACATAGCTGTGCAAGATTGCTTACTAGATTTCCAAGATACCGCTCCTCCCCTAATGGTGAATACATATCCACCAGTTGAATTGATTTCATCATTGTCAAATACCCAGTTGGCATCACAATATCCCTCTAGGATAGCTGGAAAACTAGAAAAATGCAATCCCTAGTCCATTTTACCTTTGAGGTACTTAAACAAACGTCTTAGAGCATCCTAATGATCTCTGTTTGGGTTATGAGTCTACCTATTTAATCGACTTACAACATAGACAATATTGGGCCTTGTATAATTCATAAGGAACATAACACTTCCAGTGATTTTTACAGGTTCACCTTTATTTTTGTTCAAGTGAAAGCTTGGGTCGTAAGGAGTCCTCACGGCATTAACATCAAAGTAGCCAAACCTTTTAAGAATCTTATCCACATAATGAGACTGACTTAAACAAATTCTATTTGGAGTTCTTTTGATTTTTACTCCCAGAATTATATCAGCCTCTCCCATATCTTTCATTTCGAATTTTGATTTAAGAAAATTCTTTGTCTCATTTATATGATCCAAATCAGTCCCAAGAATTAGCATATCATCAACATATAGGCAAATTATAACACAACCACTAGAATCATATTTAGAATAGACACAAGAGTCACCCTCATTGTCACCCTCATTCACACGAAAGCCATTTTCCATCACAATTTTTTCAAATTTAATATGCCGTTGAATGGATGATTGTTTGAGACCATATATAGATTTTGTTAAGTTTGAGACCATATATAGATTTTGTTAACTTACAAACCTTATTTCCTGGTCTAAGGTAATCGAGACCTTCAAGTATTTTCATGTATATTTTCTCCTCTAGATCTCCATTTTACGTCCATTTGATGCACAATAAGATTATTTATACATGCAAGAGCCATTAAAGTTCTAATTGTAGCAATTTTAGTAACAGGAGAATACGTATTAAAATAATCGATACCTCTTTTTTGAGTGAAACCCTGGACAACAAGTCTGGCCTTATATTTATCAATGGATCCATCAGGCTTTAGTTTTTTCTTGAAGACCCATTTAGAACCAACAGGTTTGCACCCTCTAGGAAAATTAGTCACTTCCCATGTATCAATGGATCTAGTCAAGTTCATTGTTGATAGCCTCTTTCCAGAAGATTGTATCAATGGATCTAATCGCTTCTTCGTAACTCTTTGGATCATCTTCTAAAATGAAAGTACAGACAAAATTAGAATTAATCAATTCAGGTTGCGCAAGGAATGCAGTATTGAAATCAGGACCAAAATTATTTTCCTTTCGTGGCATTTTACTCCTCCTAGGCTCCTCTAAATGATTTTCAATGTTTTTATTGAAAGATGACTCATTCAATACAGGAAATGAGCTGGTAGTTGGAGTAAAATAACCAGGTCTTAACGGAAAAATATTCTCAAAGAATTCAACATCCCTTTATTCAACGATGTTGCCTCCTACATAAGAGTTGTAGTACTGTTATTTGTATAACCAACAAAGATTGAATCAACGGTTTTAGGCCTTATTCCGTCTCTCTTAAAACTCGGTATTCCAACCTTGGCCAAACACCCCCACACTTTCAATTTTGTTAAATCTAATGGTTTTCTCTTCTAAATTTGATATGGAGTTTTATCTAGTTTTTTATGGGGCACACGGTTTAAAATATGACAAGCAGAAAGAATAGTGTAACATCCGGAAAATATCGTGTAATTATTTGTATCAATATATGAATATTATGTGAATATTATATGAATTTTTGGTGAATTATCTGATGTTTGATAATAATATTTGGATGTTTGTATGTAATAAAATGTGAGTATGTTAATTTTAATATGTCCAGAATAAAATATAGATAATTAAGGTTTTTTTTTGGTAATTTTTGGAGTGTTAGATGATTTTATAATGATTTATGAATTATTAATTATTTTCTGAATAATTATAAAATTATTTTATAAAGCCGGGAATCGTCCGACATCAACCGTTTTTACGTTTTTATAACCCGAAACTCTTCCGAAAACTCCTTCCTAACCTAATCTGGTAATTCCGGACATTTTCCGTTTTTTGACTTTTTCGATCCGGATTACGGTTTGACCCGTGCGCGGCCTAGCGCAAAATTTTTGATACGACAATCATTTCGGTAAATCAACGAAACCCGTATTTTCAAAAGACGAGATATTATTACATTATTTTTGTATAGAGTGTTTTATAAAAAGCCCGGTTGGGATAATTATCCAAAACTGATATCAAATCGGATCGTTATTACAGTTACTTAGCGGCTAATCAACTAATTTAACGATCCAAAACGATCCAGAACGAACCAATATTCCATAAATATAAATTGCATATTTCATATTTTATTTTATTCGTTTATTCATTTATAACCAGTAAAAATATAGTATTTACAGAGAAAAACCCTTAAAAACGATATGTACCCGAGAATCAAACGCATGAACGAGGACGTTACCGAACTCCGATTCAAGCGTGCAACATATCAAAACAAAACTCTCGAAAAACTCTACCTTAATCCACCATCTGTTTTTGCCCAGAATTCAAGGTATGTTTCTAATTTAATTATTTAAATTCGAATTATTTCTGAATTAAAATAGGAATTTTTGTTCTTGATGTTGTTTGTATGATTTGATGCCATATCATGTAGATAATTTTCTCCTGATCAATTTGGTATATTATGTGTAAAAAACCGAGTTCAATAACATATCCAAATGATGGTTTGATTCTCGAATTTGTAAATTAGGGTTTATGAACTATGAATGTTCTTAATTGATTTTTAGGCGTTTCTTTGTTAAAGGTTATTAGATCGAATTGATTACACCAACTTGTAGATCGTCCAAAAATAAGTCGATTGGTATATATGTGGGTAAGAGAGGGTTCCTGGAAGGTGTTCGCCGGAAAAACGAACGTGGCGGCGTCGGAAAATTCGACGAGATTTTCCGGCCAAACCACGTATCGTTTGGTCGATTTGATTTTGCAGATACGCTTCTGGAAGTTAGGGGAATGATTCCAGTTATTTTAGCTTATTTCTGGGTGGTTTTTACATTTGCTGGAAAAGCTCGGTGGCCGCCGTTAATGGCGGCCGGTCACCGAAGCGGTGAAGGGGGAAGACGACGGGGAAAATTACAGTTTAGTACCCCGAAGTTTCCCTGATTTGCATATTTAATGTTTTGGTTTTAAAATCTATAAAATTTAGATTTTTGTTTATAAAAATTCAAAAATCAGATTTGTGTTTAAAATTTTGCAGAAATGATATTTTTATAATTTTAAAAATCAGAAAAGTATTTATCTATTTATTTTAAATTCAGAAAAATTATTTTAATTATTTATTTATTTATTCAAAAACAAATCGAAATTATTTTATTAATTAATTTAATTAGTTTTTAATTATTTTAATTAATCGATTAATTTATTATTAATTTATTAATTAATTTAATTAATTATTAATAAATTTTACTTGATTTAATAATTAGATTTAATTATTTAAAATTGATTTAAAAATTTAGAAAAATAGTTCCGAGTCTTAAAATATTATTTTAAATTATTTCCAAGACTCGATAATTATTATAAAATTATTTTAAAGTCATATTCGAGTATTCGAACCCTATTATTTAATTATTAAATGATTCAGAGACCGTTTTAATTCCGAAAAATGTTCAAAAATTTATAATAAATCAACCGTTCATCCGTTTAATACGAAACGAACGCCTCTAGACTCAGAAAAATATTCTGCTTCTATTAAAAATATTTTTGAGACCTAAATTCTTTTGTATCAAAGGGGTGTTTGTTTTAGGAATCATTCTGAGTCAATAATTGATCAATAAAATATTCTTTTTGACCCGATTTCAACTCTAAACATATTGAGACATATCTTTTGACGATTCAACTTATGTGCTACATGAATTACGTGATTATGTGTTATGTGGATAATATAATTACCTGTCCTATGTGTATGTATTATGTAAATAATGAGTCAACATGTCTTTTGAACTTTATCTGAATGAGATGTGATTCTTATATATTATTATCGGGCGGGTAGACGATAAGGATAAGTGTATAGACTAGTCAATTATATATTGTCAGTTCATTGAATAGTATTATTTGTGATAGATGCACATAGTGCGAGACGTTCAAAGCCAGATAAAGATTGTAGAAGTAAAGCCTGATTGGGTGTAATACTGAAACAAGTGGATTCAGAATAAAGATAAACCTAAGAGGGTAAATGATAAGAAAGGTCAAGTAGCCCGTCAAGGGTAATACAGATGCGACGGGACTAAGTGATATGTCAGCTAGTTAAAGATCGGAGGATTATCAATTGAGGCAAGTATTCTTGATTTTCTTTAAATACTGCAAGTATTCTTGATTTTCTTTTAAATACTGCAAGTATTCCCGAACTTTCTTTTAAATACTGCAAGTATTCCTAACCTTTCTCCTAAAATACTGCAAATATTTATTCGCTCATATTCTAAGTTTAGAATAGTTAACTGTTTTATATTTCGCTGCAATTACTCTTATTATGCCAGTTCTTTTCATTATTGTTCCTATAATTCGATTGCTCTCTTGAGCAAATACCCATTCGTTCGGGTTATTTGCGAACCCTAATTTGGGATGTTTTGAAATCGAAATGATTTGATATCAAAATACTCTACGGGCTGGACGGTTACTATTAGGACCAGTGACAAGCTGGATCCTATGGGTCAGGGATGAACCGGACCCTTTAGGCCATAGTCCCCTGGGTGCCCCATATGTTGGTTGGGTCTATGCAGTTGGGTATAGATCCGCACTATCTCCTGACTGATCAGCAGGTTATAGTGCATACGTTAGTTCCTAGTGTCCAGTCTAATTTATTGTTGATCGTCATTAACGGCATTCCTTTCCGAGTAATTCATAATTACAAACTCACACAAAGATTTAATTCAAAAGGATGAAATATTGAAATGATTAATGTCCTTTACGGAGAAATGTGATTTATGATTAAAGGCCAATGAGGGCCGATGTTTTGTTCGCTCAACTATTTAAATATGTAAAGACGTTTTTTTTAAAATCATACAACAATCGATTCCAGGAATTTTCTGATCTGATATCTGGAAACCCTTTATGATACTTGCTGGGCATTTTTGGCTCACTCTTGCTTTGTGAACTCTTATTTCTTTCAGTATCAAATGAGGGCAAGGTGAATAGCGTTTAGTAGACAGCAAAAGTGGTGAGATTCCAGCAGAAGAAATATGGAGATGTTGGAGTGATCAATACAAGAAAATTAGTAATGAGGTAATGAAGTTGTATTTAGACAATGTAAATTATAGAAGGTTAGATTCTTGTTTCATACTATAACCTGTAAGCGATCTTGAACATGAGGGGTTATCTGTATATTATTGTGATATACAGGTTTTTATTATTATTTTAAGTTGTGTAGTGACACCCAATCCTGACCCCGGATTTGGGGGTGTTACAAATAACCTCCCCCACATATTACTGGGAAGTCCAGAACTGATAAGCACGGTATTTATCATATTTTTAAGGTTATATTATTTCTTTCTGCAATTCATTTCTGCTCTGGTGTATACGGAGCAATCACTTTATCAATTATACCATTCTGTTCATAAAAGGTTTTTAAGGTATTTGAGTCATACTCTCCGCCTCTATCACTTCGAAGCCTTTTTATTTTCTTGTCCGGTTGGTTCTCCACCTCAGCTTTGTACGGGATGAATATTCCTTCGGCTTCATCTTTTGACCTGAGAAGATAAACCATTGTGTAAAGAGAGAAATCATCAACAAAAGTGATATAATACCTTTTTCCACCTCTAGTCTCATGATTTTTTAAATCTCCCAAGTCACTATGGATAAGCTCTAATAATTGTGTTTGTCTGTTTATTGATTTGAATGGTTTTTTTTTTTTTTGCAAATTTAGCTTCAACACATACTTCACATTATGAAATTTCAGATTTCGGGAAGTTTGGGATTAGACTTTAATGTTTTAACCTTTTAATGGAAGCAACACTAATGTGACCTAACCTAGCGTGCCACAAATCAATCGACTCAGTTATGTAAGCAGAAGAAGTACTAGCATTTTTATTTACAGCTTCATTGATAGCATCAAGAGTAAACAACCCCCCATTACAAAATCCTTTCCTGAAAAATCCCCATTTTGAGTAATTATAAGTCTATCAGAATCAAAGGATAGTTTCAGACCAGCCTTCATGAGTAAACTACCATAGATTAAATTTCGACGCATTTCAGGCATATGTAAAACATTAATGAGAGTGAGAGATTTTCCTGAAGTAAGTTTGAGGATAATTTTTCCTTTTGCCTGGACAGCTGCACTAGCAGAGTTGCCCATAAAAACATTCTCACCATTAACTCTTTCATAAGACGCAAACATGTTCTTGCTGGTGCACACATGTCTAGTCGCTCCGGTGTCAACGATCCATTCTGCAGTATTTCCGATCAGATTTGCCTCTAACACAACAACAATAATGTTTTCTAGAGTTTTGACAAGACTTGCTTGATTATGACCACCATTCTTCTTGTTCCTGCAGGCTTTGGATTTATGGCCTTGCTTTCCCACATTCATGACAATTACCTTTGAATTTGTACTTCTGAATTTTTCCTTGTGGTCTGAATGAGTTGCTTCTGTTTGATCCTTTCCCTTTGTTATTGTACCTGTCAAAATTATTATAGGATTTCGGTTCCACCAAATTAGCTTTAGAGGTAATAAGAAAAATAGAAATCCTCTTATCTTTAATACGATTCTCTTCCTCGATTTTCAGGTGACTTATGAGCTCATCTAAAGTCAGGTCTCTCTTCTTATGCATAAGCTGATTTATGAACTCCTTCGAGGAAGGGGTAATTTTTCAATCAGAACAATTGCCAAAGTACAGTCGTAAATAGAAAGTCCTTCAGTTGCCATGGAAGAACATAAATTTTCATACTCATGAATTTGATCAATGATGGTTTTATCATCCTCAACCTGAAAGTTTAACCATTTACTAACACAATATCTCTTTATTCCAGCATCATCATTTCCATATTTTCTTTCTAATGCATCCCAAATATCCTTAGCATGATTAAAACTCATGTAAATATCCAACAAAGAATTTGACATATAATGTAATACATGCCTTTACAAGTCTTATCATCTTTGTTAAATTTATATTCAAAGGCAATTTTTTTATGTTCATTTATAGGAAAATTGATATCCTCAATCACATATGCAACATCAATCTGCTCTAAATAAAATTTCATCCTAACAGCCCAACGTTTATAATTTTTACCATCTAAAGGCTCTAACCTAGACATGTCAGGAATAGTGAATTTACGAGCCATAATCGTCTTTTAGATTGTTACAATTGATAGAAAAAAAGACTACCTATCTTGATTAATAGTTTGCCGCAATGTGGGAAGAACCACGGTCCTAAAAGACGATCTTGCGCTACCCCGGTGTAGTAGAATCACAGCGATTGTCCTCCAGGATTAGCACGACTTCACTAATTGTGTGCACTCACAATTGGTGAATGGAGATCAGAAAATTTGCCCAAAACTAGATATTTATATATATAGATAAAGAAGAGGGAAAATATCAGGATCATATTTTGTGATGATGTGCTGAGAGGTTATAAATAAACACCCACAGAAGGAGAAACAAAAAATAATTAAGAAAAGGAAAAATGAAAGGTTTTTCTCTTAGATCTTCCAACAATATAATGCATAAACCCTTTGAATTTCCAACAGAACCTAGTGGCAGAGAGCAGATAACTCCGCTTGTAAAAGTATAATTCAGTGTCCTAAACGTGACTGCATGAGTAATTTATCTCTCAAACTAATTGCAAATCAACAATATGGATTACGATCAAGGGTGATAGGGGATAAAATTATCCTTAATTACATCATTAATGTTATATTAATTACATTAAGGATCACAAGGCCCATTAAAGAAGGCCATGTATATGACATTTAGACCAAGAAGTTTAACACAATGATCAGGCCCAAGAAGGTTAACACATTGATCAGGCCTGATGGAACAAAGAAGGCCCAAAACCCTGAATATTAATTAATTTTGTAATTAATTAATAAGGGATAAATTAGCTGATGAATAAAGTCCAAATAAGGACATAATTCCTTAGAGATTGGCCTCCATAAAATCTCATAGGATAAGGAATCAGTTTCCTACTTCCTAGGACTTTAAAGTCCATTCTAACTATGAGACTTGTCCACCAAGTCTCCTAACCCTAGTCCAATTCAAGGACTCCCAACATCTATATAAGGGGCCTCACCCCACAAATCAGGACTATATTTTTTTGACTTGATCCTTGGCAATCAGCAAGGTACGTAGACATCTTGGTAAAGGCAGATTGAGTCACGAAATACTAGAGCAGTCAAATTGAGCCTGGAAGCTCACAAACCCTAGTAGTAAATACATCAATTAGTATACCCTAGTTTTCTATCCATATTATTTGGCGTCGTCTGTGGGAAAATATAACAACAACCATGGTGAGAACACGGAGCGGGAACAACGCCCCCGAAGGAACACCAGCTGGGACAATCCAACCAATCTCATCAATAGTGGAGATACCCCCGCATTGGACTTATGCCGCCACCCAAGGAGGAACCCAGATAGGGACAACTGGGCTTCAGCCACAAGGGACAAATCCCCCGGGTCCTCAAGGAATGAATTCCCAATTTCAGCAGCTACATGCACCTGTGAATCCTAGACCCGTGGGGTATGAGTATTCCACTATTGTGACCACTAACCCCCTTATGGGATGCCCCCATACCCCAAGGTTGGAGGAAGTGGACATGTAAATCGGAGTGAAGCGTAAGGGAAGACGCCCCTACATACGTGGTTTGGCTCCTATTCCGGAGGAAAGAATTCTTTGGGCCTTACACTGTGAGAGACTCCAAATCTTCGAATAATGATGTGGCTCCAAGAAGAAAGCGTTCTGGTAAAGATCCGATGCCTGATGGTAATCAGCGTCCTAGGAGAACCCGAGGGATGAATCCCCAAGAAGTGCAGGAGAGAATCAGGGCTCACGAGGCTGAGATCCAAAGGCTGAAGTGTGACCTGGAGGCGCACCTAACCCCAAGACCCCCACTACCTCCGAGGAGGAGAAATCGTCCTCTAATCATAGACCTGGATGGTCCGCTGCAAAGAAGGACTGTTGTCCAAAGATCTGATCCAAGTGATCTTCTGCCCCTAGGAAATCCTGATGATCCCACTCCACCATTCACCGAAGAGATAATGAATGCCCATATATCAAGGAAGTTTAAGATGCCCACCATCAAAGCTTATGATGGCACTGGAGATCCCGCTAATCATGTTAGGACATTCTCTAATGCGATATTACTGCAGCCCGTGAACGATGCTATTAAGTGTCGGGTATTTCCTCAAACCCTATCGGGATTGGCTCAAAGATGGTATAGCCATTTGCCTCCGAATTCTATTGGGTTCTTTAGAGAGCTAAGTCAAGCTTTTATTAAGCAATTCATCAGTAGAAGAGTGCATGAGAAAAGTTCACTATCCCTCATGAACATTGTGCAAGGAGCAAAAGAGTTCTTGAGAGACTATCTGAATCGTTTCACCAAGGATGCTTTGAAGGTCCCAGACCTTGATAACAAGGTAGCTATGATAACACTGCAGTAGGGAACTAGGATTGAGTTCTTCAAGATGTCGTTAGCCAAACGCCCCCTAAAAGAATGTTACAGCTCCAAGACAGGGCCGGGAGGTACATCAAAGTGGAGGAAAGCATGAGAAAGACGGCAGTGAGTAACGAACCCGCTGGTGGCAAGAAGCGAAAGACCGATCTGGAATATATTGCTAAGGACAAGTATCCTAGAACTGAGCAAAACACTGATTCAACCCCGAAAAAGGGAGGACCTGGACAAAAGTTCACTGAATATGCTAAGTTGAACGCTCCTAGAAGTCAGATCTTGATAAAAATTGAGAAAGATAGAGATGTTCATTGGCCTAAGCCCCTGAAGGCTGATCCTACCAAGTTGGATAAGAGCAAATATTGCAGGTTTCATAAGGATGCTGGTCATGACACCGATGAGTGTAGATAATTAAAAGATGAAATTTAATTCCTTATTAAAAAAGGAAGACTAAGCAAGTATACTGGAGATGTAGGATATAGGAATAACAATGGAAGAAAGAATTTCGATGATCCTAGAAGGGATCAAGACGATCAGGTGCGAAATCCCCTGCCCAGGGAACCGGTGATTAATACAATCTTTGAAGGATCACGACCCTGAGGGCCAGTTATAAATATGATTTGGAGGGTGTTAAATTTCCCCATGACGATCCTCTAGTCATAACACCGATAATAGAGAATAACCCAGTGAAGAGGGTCCTTGTAGATAATGGTACCTCAGTGGATATTTTGCTTTATGATACCTTTATAAGAATGGGTTACAATGATTCTCAATTAACCCCAACTGATATTCCGATATATGGTTTGCTGGAGTCGAGTGCCCCGTGGAAGGAATAATTAAGTTGCCGATGACTATAGCTCAGGAACCAAGACAAGCAACACAGATGTTGGACTTTGTGGTGGTAAAGGCCGGATCAACTTATAATGCAATAATGGGAAGAATGGGAATAAATGCTTTCTAGGCAGTCCCCTCTTCTTACCATTCAGTGATGAAGTTTCCCACCCGGAATGGGACTGAAGAGGAGAGATGAGATCAAAAGATGGAAAAGAGTTGTTATGTGGCCTCTCTTAGGGCTGATGGAGTTGGGGGGCGGGTTTTGCCTATCGAAGATCTGGATATCCGCGAGAATGACGAGAAAAGGGGGAAACCAGCAGAAGACTTGATTCCGATTCTTTTGGCTCCCGAGGATCCTAAGAAAGTAACTTTCATTGGAGCATCACTAGAGGAGCCCCTGAAAAGGAGGATGGTAAAAGTTTTACAAGAAAATAGCGATGTATTCGCATGGTCAACAACTGATATACCCGGCATAGACCCGAAATTGATCACTCACTAGCTGAACGTGCATCCAAATTGAAAGACTGTGAAGCAAAAGAAAAGAAGTTTTGCTCCAGAGAGGCAGGAAGCTATTAAGAAAGAAGTAGAGAAGCTCTTAGAGGCTGGTTTCATTGAAGAGATACAATTTCCAGAATGGTTAACAAACCCTGTAATGGTAAAGAAGGCTAGTGAAAAATGGAGAATGTGCATAGATTTCACCGTTCTGAATGATGTATGCCCAAAAGATTGTTTCCCATTGCCAAGAATAGATACATTGATAGATGCTACTGCTGGTCATGAGATGCTAAGTTTTATGGATGGATTCAATGGATACAATCAGATTAATATGCATAAGGATGACATCCCAAAGTTATCATTCATCACTAACTTTGGTGATTTTTGTTATCTTGTTATGTCGTTTGGCCTTAAGAATGCAGGATCTACTTATCAAAGGTTGGTAAATAAGATTTTCAAGGATCTTATTGGAAAAACTATGGAAGTTTATATCGATGACATGTTAGTCAAGAGTTTGGTAAAGACTGACCATATAGCCCATTTGAGAGAAGCTTTTGAGGTTCTAAGGTATCACAAAATGATGCTAAATCTTGCAAACTGTGCTTTCGGAGTGGGATCTAGAATTTTTTTGGGATTGATGGTCTCTAAGAGAGGACTTGAGGCCAATACCGATAAGATAAAAGCTATCCTGGATATGGAACCACCATGTTCCATAAAAGACTTTCCGAAACTCACTGGTAGAGTTGCGGCTCTAGGACGATTCATCTCCAAATCTGGAGAAAAGTGCTTGCCATTCTTCAAATATTTGAAGAAAGTAAAAGATTTCATATGGACTGAGGAAAGTCTGGAAGCGTTTGTGGGATTAATGAAGTATATGGTTCAAGCCCCGTTGTTGGCCAAACTAGCTATGAATGAAGTTTTGTACTTATATTTGGCCGTTTCAGAAAATGCCTTGAGCGCTGTATTGGTTAAGGAGGAACTTAAAGTCCAGAAACCCATATATTATGTCAATAAGATCTTGCACGGAGCTGAGTTGAATTATTCGACTATTGAAAAATTCGCTCTAGCCCTGGTGATGTCCTGAAGGAAGTTGCACCCTTACTTCCAAGCTCATAAAATTAAAGTGCTAACGAATCAACCTTTGAGAAACATTATTCACAGTCCTAAAGGTAGTGGAAGGTTGATAAAATAGGCTATTGAGTTAGGAGAATTCGACATAAAGTATAAGCCACGAACGACGATAAAAGCCCATGCCTTGGTTGACTTTATGGTTGAATGTACCATCCCTAACCAAGAAGTCAGGGGGCAGGAAAGTTCTGAACCTCAGGGTATTGAGAGAAAAGAGGATGATGAAGGAGAACAAAATAAGGGGAAGGAATATTGGGTTCTCTATTTTGATGGAGTATCATAAATAAATTTGAGTGGGGTAGGGCTTGTGTTTACAAAGCCCAGATGGGTTCTTGATTGAATATGCTATGAAGTTAGACTTCCAAACCATAAATAATGAAGCTCAGTATGAAGCTCTGATAGTTGGCCTCGGCCTAGCAGGAACATTAAGGGTCAAGAACTTGAAAGTCTGTGGGGATTTGAAGATGGTCATATCGCAGGTCAAGGGAGAGTTTGAGGCAAGAGATGAAACAATGGCTAGGTATGTCCGCCTAGTAAGGGCTGTGATGACTCAATTTAATGAATGCCATGTTGAGCACATTCCAAGGGAGGAAAATGCTAAGGCAGATGCGTTGTCTAAGTTCGCTTCATCAGAGATGGAGAAGAGTTTAGGAAGTGTGTAATTCCGCGTTTTGAAAACACTAAGCATTGATGTTAAGCTTGTAGCCCCTATAGGGCTGGGGACATCATGTATAGATCCCATTAAGGCCCATATTCAAACTAGTTGGCTGCCAAACGATGTGACTGAAGCACGAAAATTGGTTATTCGAGCACTGAGATATCCCTTGATCGATTGGATTCTGTATAAAAGATCTTATGTAGTTCCTTATTTAAGATGTCTCAGACCTGATGAGGCACGTCTGGCTCTTGAAGAAGTACACAGAGGTATCTGTGGGAAACACTTGGGTGGTAGAGCACTGGCATATAAGGTAACCCGTTTAGGCTTTTATTGGCCAGAGATGATGGCCGATGCCAAAGACTATGTGAAGAAGTGTGAACGTTGTCAGAAACATGCACCAGTTGTTCGACAACAACCTGAGATGCTGACTTCCATCAATGGATATACTTAGGCCTTTTCCCATGGCCACTGCACAAAGGAAGTTCCTGATCGTAGCTATAGATTATTTTACTAAGTGGATTGAAGCTAAACCTTTAGCCAAGACCATAACCAAACAGGTTGCACAATTCCCGTAGGAAAATATCATGTGCAGATATGGAATTCCACGAATTCTGGTTACCGATAATGAAACACAGTTCAATATTGAAGAGTTCAGGAAGTATTATGAGGAGAATGCGATCGAGTTGCGGTTTACCTCCGTAGCTCATCCGCAAGCCAATGGACAAGCGAAAGTGGCAAATCGCATAATTTTAGATGGGCTAAAGAAGAGGATCGAGAAATCCTGAAATAATTGGGTGGATGTAATATTCCCAATAGTTTGAGCTTATCGGACTACTTGTAGAGTCACAACCGGAGCAACACCCTTTATGTTGGCATATGAGGCAGAAGCGGTTGTTCCTGTGGAAATATCGCACTCATCTCCCAGAATTCAAACATACAATGTTGAAGAAAATGAGGAAGGGCAAAGGCTAGCCCCGGATCTAATTGATGAAGTACGAGATGAGGCACATGCGAAGATGGTGGAATATCAGAAAAAGGCTTCATTCTACTACAACTTAAGGGTGAAAGAAAGGTTCTTCAAGCAAGGAGATTTGGTCCTAAGAAAGGTGGAAGCTTCTGGAGTAGGACAGAAAGGAAAGCTCGGCCTAAATTGGGAAGGGCCATATAAGGTTAAGAGCATTTTTAGGAAGAGGATCTTACAAATTGGAGACCATGGATGGAGAAGAAGTACCTCAAACTTGGCATACTCAAAACCTGAAAGTTTACTACCTATATCTTGTACTTACTATAGTGGTAACAAGATTCAAAAGCACCTGGAAGCTTTGCTCGTCATTCTAGTTCATGACTCTTAAGGGTTGAACCCAAGTTATATAAGGTTTTGAAAAACTAGACTATATATACTTAAGTTGAAATTATTTCAAACTTTGGATATCCAAGTTATGATAATGCTTTGTTTTCTTTAGCAAAATTCTTGCTTTGATAACAAAGGAAAGAAAAATTCAGAATTTTTCTATTATAGAGTTCAAGTTGTTAATTCAAAAATTTTTCTATTATAGAGTTCAAGTTGTTAATCATCCTCCTTAAAAGTATAACACTTCGAAAGTGCTAAGAAATTTAAAGGGAAGGCTATGAAAAAGCAAGGAAAATAACAAAAATAAAACCTCGTAGGGTAACAAAGTTAGACTTTCATAAAGTAATTTAAAAAATTAAGGAAATATAAAAGATAAGCACTCAGTTTAGAAGGCTCAGACTCCTCGGAGCCACTCTTTGAAGTCTCCTCAAACGTTTCCTGAGTTAGCCCCTTGAAAGTTTCCTCAAAAGTTTCTGCGGAGGTATCCTCAGAATTATCCTCATACGCCTCAGATGCTTTTGGAGATGCTTTCTAGGAGGCTCTTCCACACTGGACTTCTTCATACTAGGCTCCCTCTTCCTCGGAGGATGATCCCTTTTCTCTGGAGCTAGACTCAAGCTCTTTTCTTTTCTGACCCTGGCTCATGACTGTAGCCTTAGATGAAGAAGCTCTGTGATTAGGAGAAGGAACTGACCGTTCCTCTTCACAGATAACATCCATGACCCTATCTGTCACTCCCCCCAGCCTTGGAATCTTGAGAGGGAAAGGGAAGGATTATGCCTCGAGCATTTCCGGGTACTCACCCTAAATGGCCTCAACCGCGGCGTCCCACTCTGCTTTGTAGCTCATGGAATGAGTAAGGCCATCATTCTCCTCCATCAGGTCCTTGAACTCCTGAGTATCCATCCAGGCGTCGAACCTTTTTTCTTTTTCATCGATTAAAATGATAATTTTGGCCTGAGCAGTCTCCAAATCAGAAGTTGAGGAGGCAAGCTGGGCCTTGAGGCTCTTGATTTGTTCACTGGCCTCCTCAAGCTTCTTGCTGGTGTCGTCATAAGGCACCTTCCAAGCCTTAGCTTGATGAAGTGCCCCTTGAAAATGGACATTTGCCTGAAAGAAAAGGAAAGGAAAGAAATAATAAAGTTTCAGCTAAGAAAAGAAATGAAATAAAAATGAAAAAAGGAAAAGAAAAAATAAGTTACCATTGCCATGGCCTGAGAGCCAAAAAGCTCATTAGATTCCAAGTCCCATTGAAGGACAAAATCCAGGTAGTCTACCGGGGAAATAGTCTAAAGTGACCATTCTTTGGCATACTTCTTATTTCCAACAATCGTGTCTTTTCCTCGGATTCCCCATGCCGGTGGAAGAAGGCCCCTAGCTTCTGTTTTGTGTGCAAGGGTTGGTTGGGGCCTTCCTCACGCCCTTCTCATGTCTGAAGTAGAAATTCAGGGAAGCGATCACCTAGGCGCGGGTCCTTGAAGACTTTCCCAGCCCTCTTCATCCTCGTGGTTTCCAAGTCCTTGGGCTTGGTCACCTCTACAATCTTTTCAGCCACTGCATGAAGGGTTAAAAGTCAGTTGAAACCAGAAAAGGACCAAGCTAAATATGCAAAAGAAGAAAGATAAAGTTAGAGATTACTTTTTATAGGGACGGGAGAAAGGCTGCGCTCGACTGAAACCGTCTCCTTGATGAGGTCCCAGGGGTGGGATGTCCCGTTATCCTGGGTAAGGAGATTAAAAGTCGTCGTCTCTTCTTCGGAAAACACAATGTCATTGGGGCTTCCATCGATCACTTGTCCGAAGGACGAACATAAAAGTGTGCCCCAATCATCGCCTTCCCATACCAAGTAAAAAACTCTTTTTTCCACCCCCACATTGTTACCAGGGATAGACTTCCCATTGACTATATGGGGGATTATTGGGCGTTGATTCAAACTAACCCATCCTGGATTCTTATCAGGGCTAATTTTAAACTGGAAAATCTTTTTAAATACAACAACCGTTGGGGACACATTGTGCTCAGCACATTGTGACAAAAGCAAAAAATCAACCTCTACGCATTCGGAGGGAGTTGGCAAGGGTTGATCCCGACATCTGCTAATAAGACAGGAATAAAAGAGTGAAAGGGAAACCTGATTCCAGCCCTGAGTGTGTCCCTGTAGACATATAAAGCATCTTTTTTCCAATGGCAAGCCCTGTCCGCGATTCCTGCAAAGACCAACTTGTAGGGCTTTTGAATCTTGAAAACACTGGTTAACTTCTCCAGCTCCTTCGCATCACAGAACATACTGATATGATCAAATGCGTCCAAGTGAGCATTAGAAGGGTACTCGTCCCCACGGGTGTTGATCATATCGATCAAGGAGGAATACCTTGATCAAATAGGAAACTCGCTTGAATTCTTGGCTACATTGAGACATTCATTTTATGGATTATGATGAGATCATAATATTGAGACCTAAAAGATGATAACTCTAAACTTAAATATTTCCTGGTCGTAGGATTACTAACTGGTAATTAGTAATCCGCAAAGATCGGTACATACTATGCTTGCTTCATTATGAAGAATGTCTGTTCTCATAGACATTTGTGTGGTGACACTATAGCTAGTATGTAGGTGCTTATTATAGAATAAGTTCACTGAACATGACTCACACAGCTGAACAACTGATGGAGTTCACTCACGTGTCAGCAGTTGTTCACATAGTGATAGTTGTACAAGTATCCTTAGACTTGAGGTCATCATAGTCATCTTGTGTACACTGAACTATGCTTTGATTTAGTTCTTAATCTCCAGGGACAATTATAAGGGCTCTACTGGGTATAGGAATTTGTACACGAAGATAGTGTATGATCAATAAAGGATCTACCCCTTCCAGTGAAGGAATAGAATGTTCAATGCTGATCCACTTATGCTAGTTCAGGAATCTCTGGCCAGAGTGAATGAAATTAGAAAGGAGTTTCTAATTTACATTAAATAGAACTAAGCATATTGAATGGGAAAGTAAATGATTAAAAAAGATAGTCTTGACAGAAGTTCCATTCCTTGTATTTAATCGTAACATTGCAGGGTAGAAGGAATTGATTGTACGGTAACTACTCACTGAATAGGTTCTTGGTATTCTAAGCAGTGAATTCGTCTTATCCGGATAGTCGCGATATGCTGAGAAGTATCCCTCACGATGTAGAATAAATATGATTAATTTATTAATTAATCATATTTAATGAATTAGAGAATTTATATAAATAATGATAAAATAGTTTTATTATTATTTATTTCTACTACCAGCTTAATATTGAACCTACAGGGTCACACCATAAAAGAGAATGATTTAATGGTGGAGGAATTAATTAATAATGGCTGGTAATTATTTATTTGTGAAATAAATAATTAATTAGCAGATTTAATAATTGATTAAATGAGATTTAATTAATTCTTAATATTATGAATTAAGAATTTAATTTTGGAAATTAAATCAAGTGAGAGAATTATTTTTCTAAAGTGTTTAGAAAAGGGATTAATGATTAAAAGGTGTTTTAATTATTAGTTAATTGGTTAATAAGAATAATCAATTAAAGGGTTAATAATAATAATATTTTATGGAAAATTTTCAGCTGAAAATTTTGCCTATAAATATACTATTATAAACCCTATTTGCCTCAACCCAAATAATTAACCCTAATTCTAAAGTAGAACAAGAGGGAGACAACTAATTCTCTCAACCTCTTCCTCCTGCATCACATTGTACTCTTGGTGGATACCGGTGGAGTGCTTCACACTTGAGGAGCAGCTGCTAGGGATTTCCGTTCATCTTTCTTGGATCGCTATTAAAGACCTCTATCTTTCCATTAACGTAAAGCTTCTTAAGGTAAACATACTGAACTACGAATTAAATATTATTTTTCGCATGGATCTTGCGGAGGGTTTCGTTTTTTTTTAAGATTTAAATTTATGTTTTCGTTGCGTTTATGTGCTAAAAACCCTTCAATGGCATGAGAGCTACTTGCGAAAAGTTTTTAATTCGTTTATGTGTTTAACTGTTTTCGATATATGAGCATGTACGTGATTCGCCATGATTTGATATTGATATAATATGCTTATATATGTATGGTTTTGAATATATGATATTCATGTGAGTTGTATAATCATAAGATGATTATGTAATCTGTATATATACTGATATATACATGATTTATGTTTGTTCTAATTATGAGAATTATATTAGATACGAATTCTGAATTGGCTACTGCAGATTTGCTGAAATCTGGGTCTGGTGTCCGATTTACGCAAACGAATATCCTATTCCATAGGTAAGGCGTTTGACGTCGTTTACTGCCCATAAACAGTGATTCTTATTTTTCTGATTTGATTCTGATTTTTCTGATTTTTGTCATATTTTTTTTTATGATTAGATCATGGATAATACGATATGTTAAGATCAGATTATGTGTTTTAACATGCTTTTATGTGTTGTATGAGCATGATGGATGGTTATGGCCTTTCGACCTTAGTGTAATGGTTTTGGTTTTGGTTTTAAATACGTCTTGCATGTCGTCAATCTTTGTAATCATAAATCTCGAATGTAACTTGAGTTATTCTTGTAAGTTCATTAGATTAGTTTTACTTTCAATCATGTAATGTAATTGAAGACTCAAGAAGGCTATCCAATGGAGGTGATACAAAGAAGAAGACGAGGCATACAATAAGTCTAAACAAAGAAGAAGACTTATGTAATAAGTAGTTATATTTATTTCCATCACCATATTAGATTGACCTTGATCTTTATCATGAGCTTGATAAAGATCACATAGGATGGGGCCATAACCAAACACATTTACTTTATTGCACTTTACATTTACTTGTTTATTTAATTTTATATATGAGATATATGCCTATGTTTACCATGCGATGATAGATTTAGGTGAACTTAAATCAATATAAGGCGTGCTCTAGAAAATCTAGAATAGGAATCATTTCTTGCCTTAACAATAATATTATGAATACAATCATGAGATTCTTGTGTTTATGAAACACGTAATTAAATATGAATTTTCAATATTGAGAGAAAGGATGATTCTGTCAAAAGCAGATTTCTATCTATAAGAAAGGGGTATTAAGTGACGCCTCTTGACAATGCTCCCCCCGATCTGGGAATCATCTGATTATCGATTATTGATTTGAAATTTTTAATTTAAAAGGAAGAATCTCTTTATAATATGATTATGATTGTAACATAATATAATCCCTCTAATATTAAATAATATCAAGTAGTAATTGGCCAATGACACAACGGGCTTGTGTCGGTCATAGCCTTCCAACATGGTAAAAAGTGGTTCTTATTTTTAAATCATTGTCGTTTTATGCTACAACCGAGGGCTTTGATTTCGAAATAAGAAATACTTGTCTATTACATAGAGATGTGTACATTGAATTAGAATCTAAAGGTCGTTACGTGCTACAGCCGTGGGCCATTGGAGACTGATTCAATTGTACGAAATGTTGGGTTAGACTTGACTTAGAATATTGAGTTTGTCATGCTACAGCCGTGACTCAATTATTCAAGAGGCTAAAGTTTTATTAGGGAATAACATAAATGTAATTGACAAGAGTTGTCTGCCTATTGAACATCACATGATGTTTCGTGCTACAGCCGAGGTTGTGTGATGGAATGTAGGATCCCTATTCCCACTAGCATTATGAATGCTTAATTTTCACTTAGGGGGTTGTATAAATTAGATAAACTAGTGGGAGCCACTTATGAATAAAGACCCGATTCATATAGTGTCTTGAAATGAAATTGAATATTTGCTAAGTGTTGTTATATGTTCATCATTTACAGATTTACTATATTCGTTATATCTTCTGCACTATCACTTCGGAGTATACTAGATGCTCACAAGTTGACTGGTCCTAATTTTGCTGACTGGCTTCGAAAATTGAGAATTGTTCTCAGGGTTGAGAAGCTGGAATATGTGCTTGACTCACCTAAGCCTACTGAACCTGCTAACGATGCACATAATGATGAACATGTTGTGTATCGTAAGTGGATAGATGATGCAAATGTTGCTCAATGCATCATGCTAGCTTCCATGAACATTGACCTACAGAAGCAACATGAGCATATGGATGCTCACACTATCCTTATGCATCTACAAGAGTTGTATGATGTGGCAGGGAGGACAGCTCGATATGAGATATCAAAGAAACTGTTCGGTTGTAGGATGTCTGAGGGATCATCTGTGAATGACCATGTACTTAAGATGATCAATTTGATTGAACATCTTGGACAACTTGGTTTTGCCATGGATGGGGAGCTGAGCCAAGACTTGGTCTTGCAATCACTTCCGAGTTCGTTCTCGCAGTTTGTTGTGAACTTTCACATGAATAAGCTGGATGTCAGCCTGCCTGAACTCCACAATATGTTGAAGACTGCGGAATCGAATTTTCCCCCTAAGAAGAGTTCTGTTCTTCTAATTGGTGAAGGTTCTAATCCTAAGAAAAGGAAGAAGAACCCTTCCAAGAAGAAGAAAGTAGGTGAGAAAAAGTCGGTTCCATCAAAAGCTGAAGACCCCAAGAGCAAAGCTATTTGCTTTCACTGTAACAAGGTGGGGCACTGGAAGAGGAACTGCAAGGTTTACCTTGCAGAATTGAAGAAGAAAAAGGGTAGTGAGACTACCGATCCTGATTCAGGTATGTTCATGATCGAAGTTGATATGTCACTAAGTCAAATTTCTACTTGGGTATTAGATACCGCCTGTGGTTCTTATATTTGCAATTCAGTGCAGGGACTAAGGAGAAGTAGGACTCTTGAAGAAGAGGAGGTGATTCTACGGATGGGAAATGGAGCAAGAGTTGCTGCTGAAGTTGTAGGATCATTTCATTTACATATGCCTACGGGCAAGACTATTGTTCTAAATAATTGTTATTTTGTTCCCTCGATTGTGAGGAATATTATTTCTATTCCATGTTAGACTTGGCTAGATTTTCGTTTGTTATTCAGAATAATAAATGTTCAATTCTTAGAGATAACGTTCTTTATGGAAGTGGCATTTTAAATAATGGTCTGTATGTATGTGACATAGAGCATAATTTACTACAAATTGAACATACTAATAAAAGAAAAAGGGATGATGAAAATCTCACTTTCTTGTGGCACTGCGGACTTGGTCATATTAGTGAAAATAGACTGCGGACATTGCATAAGGAAGGGTTACTTGACCCCTTTGATTTTGAATCATATCCTACATGCGAGTCTTGTCTATTGGGTAAAATGACCAAATCTTCATTTAGTGGACATGGAGAGAGGGCTGCAGATTTGCTAGGATTGGTACACACAGATGTATGTGGACCAATGTCTACGCAAGCCATGGGTGGATTTTCATACTTCATTGCTTTCATAAATGATCGATCTAGATTCAGATATGTGTATTTGATGAAACACAAGTCTGAAGCCTTTGAAAAGTTCAAAGAATATAAGTATGAAGTGGAGAAACAAACCAAACATAGTATTATAAGTCTTCGATCAGATCGAGGTGGTGAATACTTGAATGGAGAGTTTCTAGCTTATCTCAAAGAAAATGGTATAGTCTCCTAGTGGACTCCTCCATATACTCCACAGTTGAATGGGGTATCTGAAAGGAGAAATCGAACTTTGTTAGACATGGTTCGGTCCATGATGAGCTATGCGAATCTTCCAGTATTCCTATGGGGTTATGCATTGGAAACCTCAGCATATTTACTGAATAAGTTGCCTTCCAAATCTGTTCCTCAAACTCCATATGAGATATGGAAAGAAAGGAAACCGAGTCTTAAACACGTTAAGATTTGGGGATGTCCAGCTTATGTCAAGAAAGTTGACCAAGATAAGCTGGAATCTCGATCCGTAAAATGTAATCTTGTGGGATATTCTAAAGAGACTTTAGGTTATTACTTTTACACCGATCATCGGGTGTTTGTCTCGAGACATGCTACCTTCTTGGAAAAGCAGTTTATCCTTGAAGGAAATAGTGGGAGCAAAATTGAAGTTGATGAAGTTCAAGAAGCACAAACTACTACGGATTAAGTGGAAACACCTGTTCAGACTGAACAACTTTCTGTGGAACAGCCCATTCGTAGGTCAGGGAGAGTGTCTCGCCAACCTGAGAGGTATTATGGCCTTGTCATTGAGAATGATAATGAGTTGTCAATCATTGATGATGACGACCCTGTGACCTATAATGAGGCTATGAGTAGTGTTGACTCAGAGAAATGGTATAGTGCCATGAAATCTGAAATGGAATCTATGTATACCAACCAAGTATGGACTCTGGTTGAGGCGCCTGAAGGTGTTAAGCCTATTGGGTGGAAGTGGGTATACAAAAGAAAGATTGGAGCAGATGGGCAGGTGGAGACCTATAAGGCCAGGCTCGTGGCAAAAGGATTCAGACAAAGGCAAGGGATTGACTTTGACGAAACTTTTTTTCATGTAGCCCTGTTAAAATCAATTCGGATTTTGCTTGCGATTGCTGCTTACTACGACTATGAGAACTGGAAAATGGACGTGAAAATGGCCTCCCTCAATGGGAAACTTGAAGAGGAAGTGTATATAACACAGCCAAGGGAAATGAACACCTAGTGTTTTGGTTTTATTGTGGGCTTGATCTATTTAAGTGTTTAAATAAGATAAACCATAGTTTAGAGTAAAGCTTTTTATGGATTATGATGAGATCATAATAATGATACCTAAAAGATGATAACTCTAAAGTTAAATATTTCCTGGTCGTAGGATTACTAACTGGTAATTAGTAATCCGCAAAGATCAGTACATACTATGCTTGCTTCATTATGAAGGATGTCTGTTCTCATAGACATTTGTGTGGTGACACTATAGCTAGTATGTAGGTGCTTATTATAGAATAAGTTCACTGAACATGACTCACACAGCTGAACAACTGATGGAGTTCACTCACGTGTCAGCAGTTGTTCACATAGTGATAGTTGTACAAGTATCCTTAGATTTGAGGTCATCATAGTCATTTTGTGTACACTGAACTATGGTTTTGTTTAGTACTTAGTCTCCAGGGATAATTATAAGGGCTCTACTGGGTATAGGAATTTGTAGACGAAGATAGTGTATGATCGATAAAGGATCTACCCCTTCCAGTGAAGGAATAGAATGTTCAATGTTGATCCACTTATGCTAGTTCAGGAATCTCTGGCCAGAGTGAATGAAATTAGAAAGGAGTTTCTAATTTACATTAAATAGAACTAAATATAGTGAATGGGAAAGCAAATGATTAAATAAGATAGGCTTGACACAAGTTTCATGCCTTGTATTTAATCGTGACATTGCAAGGTAGAAGGAATTGATTGTACGGTAACTACTCACTGAATAGGTTCTTGGTATTCTAAGCAGTGAATTCGTATTATCCGGATAGTCGCGATATGCTGAGAAGTATCCCTCACGATGTAGAATAAATATGATTAATTTATTAATTAAACATATTTAATGAATTAGAGAATTTATATACATAATGATAAAATAGTTTTATTATTATTTGTTTCTTCTACCGACTTAATATTGAACCTACAGGGTCACACCATAAAAGAGAATGATTTAATGGTGGAGGAATTAATTAATAATGGCTGGTAATTATTTATTTGTGAAATAAATAATTAATTAGCAGATTTATTAATTGATTAAATGAGATTTAATTAATTATTAATATTATTAATTAAGAATTTAATTTTAGAAATTAAATCAAGTGAGAGAATTATTTTTCTAAAGTGTTTAGAAAAGGGATTAATGATTAAAAGGTGTTTTAATTATTAGTTAATTGGTTAATAAGAATAATCAATTAAAGGGTTAATAATAATAAGATTTTATGGAAAATTTTCAGCTAAAAACTTTGCCTATAAATATACTATTATAAACCCTATTTGCCTCAACCCAAATAATTAACCCTAATTTTAAAGTAGAACAAGAGGGAAGCAACTAATTCTCTCAACCTCTTCCTCCTCCATCACATTGTAATCTTGGTGGATACCGGTGGAGTGCTTCACACTTGAGGAGCAGCTGCTAGGGATTTCTATTCATCGTTCTTGGATTGCTATTAAAGACCTCCATCTTTCCATTAACGTAAAACTTCTTAAGGTAAACATACTGAACTACGAATTAAATATTATTTTTCGCATGGATCTTGCAGAGGGTTTCGTTTTTTTTAAGATTTAAATTTACGTTTTCGTTGCGTTTATGTGCTAAAAACCCTTCAATGACATCAGAGCTACTTGCGAAAAGTTTTTAATTCGTTTATGTGTTTAACTGTTTTCGATATATGAGCATGTACGTGATTCGCCATGATTTGATGTTGATATAATATGCTTATATATGTATGGTTTTGAATATATGATATTCATGTGAGTTGTATAATCATAAGATGATTATGTAATCTGTATATATACTGATATATACATGATTTATGTTTATTCTAATTATTCTAATTATATTAGATACGGATTTTGAATTGGCTGCTGCAGATTTGCTGAAATCTGGGTCTGGTGTCCGATTTACGCAAACGAATACCCTATTGCATAGGTAAACGAGCGTGTGAACAAAACTGATAGCAAAAGCTATCAGCGACTCATTTGTAAGGCGTTTGACGTCGTTTACTGCCCGTAAACAGTGATTCTTGTTTTTCTAATTTGATTTTGATTTTTCTGATTTTTGTCATATTTTTTTTATGATTAGATCATGGATAATACGATATGTTAAGATCAGATTATGTGTTTTAACATGCTTTTATGTGTTGTATGAGCATGGTGGATGGTGATGGCCTTTCGACCTTAGTGTAATGGTTTTGGTTTTGGTTTTAAATACGACTTGCATGTCGTCAATATTTGTAATCATAAATCTCGAATGTAACTCGAGTTATTCTTGTAAGTTCATTAGATTAGTTTTACTTTCAATCATGTAATGTAATTGAAGACTCAAGAAGGCTATCCAATGGAGGTGATACAAAGAAGAAGACGAGGCATACAATAAGTCTAAACAAAGAAGAAGACTTATGTAATAAGTAGTTGTATTTATTTCCATCACCATATTAGATTGACCTTGATCTTTATCATGAGCTTGATAAAGATCACATAGGATGGGGCCATAACCAAACACATTTACTTTATTGCACTTTACATTTACTTGTTTATTTAATTTTATATATGAGATATATGTCTATGTTTACCATGCGATGATAGATTTAGGTGAACTTAAATCAATAAAAGGCGTGCTCTAGAAAATCTAGAATAGGAATCGTTTCTTGCCTTAACAATAATTAAGGCCCAATTCAAAGCTCAAATCCAAATAGGATTTGAAAAATTGAGGTTCAATTCAAGGCACAAATCAAAATAGTATTTGGAAAATGAAGGCCCAACACAGACTGAAGACTTACGGTAAGACCACGATCCAGGTCGTCTTCCTGGTCGTGAATCCTGGTCATTTCAGTTCGATTAGAAGCTAAGAAATGGCCAAAAATTCGACCACAATCCAAGTGATCCAAATGACTAGGATCTAGGTCTAATTCCTGATCGTGAATCCAGGTCATTTCAATTCGAATAGAAGCCAAGAAATGGCCAAAAATTCGACCACAATCCAAGTCGTCCAAATAACTAGGATCTAGGTCGAATTCCTGATCATGAATCCTGGTCATTTCAATTCGAGTAGAAGACGAGAAATGATCAAAATTTCGACCACAATTCAGGTCGTCCAACGACTAGGATCCAGGTCAAAATTCTGGTCGTGGATCCTAGTCGAAAATGTTCGACCAGGTCCCAGGAGCTGGCCAGAATTTCGACTAGAATCCAGGTCGCTCCAACGACTAGGATCCTGGTCGAAATCGTGGTCGTGGATCTAGGTCATTTGTATTCGACCAGACCCTAGGAGCTGGCCAAAAATTTGACCAGAATCCAGGTCGTTTCTACGACTAGGATCTTGGTCGAAAATGGCTGAAAAATTGGAAAATTACAAATATTTCCCGAAAATTAGAAAATTCCATGAAAATTCCTGGAAATTATGAATATTTCCTGAAAATTAGGAAAGAATCCCTGAAATTAAGGGAAAATTCCTGTAAATTAGGAAAAATACCAGAAAATTCTAAAAAGCAGGAATGAGGTAGGAAAAATAATAGGGAGGTTTTAAAAAACAACCCTGAAGCCACGTACAAGGCAAATCGTTGTAAATATGTAGGTCACTCCACACTTTACGCCAAACGATACCCTCTAAGGGAACAAATAAATTTAACTTCTACGAAATCTTTAACGATTTCCCAGAATTTGGGGGACAAATGATAGGGGATAAAATAATCATTAATTACGTCATTAATGTTATATTAATTACATTAAGGATCACAAGGCCCATTAAAGAAGACCATGTGTATGACATTCAAACCAAGAAGGTTAACACATTAATCAGGCCCAAGAAGGTTAACACATTGATCAGGCCTGATGGAACAAGGAAGGCCCAAAATCTTGAATATTATTTAATTTCGTAATTAATTAATAAGAAATAAATCAGCCGATGAATAAAGTCCAAATAATAACATAATTCCTTGGAGATTGGCCTCCAAAAAATCTCATAGGATAAGGAATCAGTTTCCTACTTCCAAGGACTTCAAAGTCCATTCTAACTATGAGCCTTGTCTACCCAGTCTCCTAACCCTAGTCCAATTTAAGGACTCCCAACATCTATATAAGGGGCCTCACTCCACAAATCAGAAATACATTTTTTTGACTTGATCATTGACAATCAGCAAGGTTCGTAGGCATCTTGTTAAAGGCAGATCGAGTCACGAAACACAAGAGCAGTCAAATCGAGTTTCGAAGCTCACGAACCCTAATAGTAACATAGGAATTAGTACACCCCAGTTTTCTATCCATAACAAGAGTAACCAGTCTGATAGTTCTTATGCTGAAAATAGGTCATCTCAACTTAAGCCCAACTCAAAACTAGCGGCTAATATACATTTACACAATAGTAGAGGGACATGCATCAAACTATTGTACCCATTTATGAAATGAAGCGAAATGAGTTTGTTGTCCTACCTAACTGTTAGTTAAATATGACTTACAAATTACTGAAGTACTCCCCAACCTCCTTTATATAGTGGTCTGGTCTAGCTCCGAAAATCAAACCCTTAATCTATCTTAACATACAGATTGTATAGAGTGAGCAGCAATGGCGAATATCAGTTATTTCCTGGTGATAGTGTTGGCAGTGGTGGCCTCCTTGGATGCAGGAGATGCGTCGACCTTTCAGTGTGGTGGTCCTAATGAATTAACACTGCCCTAAAGTTGAATTTGCCCCGCTACGTACACACGGCCTCTTGGCAATCAACCTCCAAGGTTACACGACTTCTATTTCTTTGGTGTAGTACAAAGAAATAGATTGAAAACACTCTTGATCATTGCCCAAAAATATACTTATATCTATATGAGAGGAAAATTGTTTTTTGTGTGTGCAAACATGAGGGGGAGACCTCCTTTTATAAGAGCTCAAACTTGTAACTCCAAGAATGGCCAAAAGACACCATTAAAACAAGGAGGTAAAAAGGCTCCAAAGTGAAAAGTCACAAACTGAAAAGTCTTGAAGATTTTTCTAGATTTTTCTTTTAAAGCAAACTATAGAAATAATATTTATATTAATATTAATTCTAACATTCCCCCACATGCTGCAAAAGAAAAATAATTTAAGTAATTTAATGGGCAATGGATAGTCGGTTTCTTAAGCACCAATGTCTTGTGGACTTGAATTGATACCGGTGCATACAAACATGCCTCAAAACCATGTGAGGTAGAAAAATCCTTGAACCTCTCACGGAAGTTAGTGAAAACATATTTGCGCACTTTAACCTTTCTCAAATCAAGAAGTGATTTCGCAAATTATATTTTTATATAAGTGCCCCCACATTGTACCTGGATTTTCGTGAACGCTCTAGAGGTCCTTCGCCAAAGGACTCTCATAAGGGGTTGGGCAATAGCCCCACATTCACATAGGTAAGTTCATCAAGTTTGTATTGTCGCAAACCACCTCTTACGAGACTATGAACTTATTAAGAGCATTAGCTCATCCTAACACATGTGACAATAATAAAAATACTACATCACTTTATTAATAGGAATGGTAGTAGTATATAAACATGAGTTCTTTTATGATTTCGTTTGACCCATTGAACTTAAACAAGTTTAAGATGGGTGTCCATCACAATTCACTCCACAATAGGCTTTAAACCCATTCCTTGTGCTGACTCCAACACTAATTTTCTACAAAGGCCTTTGGTGAGAGGATCTGCAATATTCCTCTCTGATTTTACATACTCGAGTGATATCACATTATTTCTGATCAGATTTCGAATTATAGCATGCCTCAAGCGAATATGTCTTTTCTTCCCATTGTAGAGTTGATTATTCGCTAGTCCCATTGCAGCTTGTGAGTCACAATGCATTGAAACTGATGGAGCTGGCTTCCCCCATAAAGGAATATCAGCAAGTAAACATCTTAGCCATTCAGCTTCTTGACCAGCCAACTCCAACGCAATAAACTCAGATTCTTGTGTGGATTTAGCATGACAAGTTTGTTTTGAAGATTTCCAAGATATAGCAGCTCCAGCAAGAGTGAATACATAACCACTAGTAGATTGAATCTCATCATTATCCGACACCCAATTTGCATCACAATATCCTTCCAAAACATGAGGACTTCTTTGATAATGCAAACCCCAATTTATAGTACCCTTTAAATACTTCAACAATCTAATCAAAGCACCCCAATGATCATGATTAGGATTGTGAGTGTATCTACTCAGTCTACTAACAGCATATGCTATATCAGGCCTGGTATGATTCATCAAAAACATTACACTTCCAATTATCTTGGCATACTCTTCTTGGGAAACACTATGACCTTTATTCTTTTTCAAATGAATACTAGGATCATATGGTGTCTTCACAGGGGTACAATCAAATTGATTAAATTTCTTTAAAATTTTCTCAACATAATGAGACTGGTTTAACGACAACCCATATGAATTCCTAGTAATTTTTATGCCAAGAATCACATCTGCCTCTCCTAAATCCTTCATATCAAAACAGGAACTTAGGAAGGCCTTGCTAGTATTTACCACATCAATATTGGTACCAAAAATTAACATATCATCAATATATAGACATATGATCACACAACCAAATTGATCAAATTTAGAATAAACACATGCATCAGAATCATTTACTTGGAAGCCATCAGAGATGATAGTTTGATGAAATTTTTCATACCAGTCTTTCGGAGCTTGTCTGAGGCCATACAATGATCTTATAAGCCGACATACCTTGTCTTCATATCCCGGGACAACACATCCTTCTGGTTGCTTCATGTATATCTCCTCATTTAAATCTCCATTTAAAAAGGCAGTCTTCACGTCCATTTGATGCACAATGAGATTATGAATAGATGCAAGAGCTATTAAGGCTCTAATGGTGGAAATATTTGCTACGGGAGAGTAAGTATCAAAGAAATCAACACCTTTCTTTTGTCGATGTCCACCAACCACTAACCTGGCTTTGTATTTTTCAATTGATCCATCAGATTTATATTTCTTTTTAAAAATCCACCTGCTTCCCAGTGCTTTACAACCTCGAGGAAGATCACATAAAACCCAAGTATTATTATTCATAATGGACTCAATTTCACTATTAATAGCCTCTCGCCAAAAATTAGAATCAATTGATCTCATAGCCTCCTCATAGGTTTTAGGGTCTTCTTCAAGAATGAAAACATTTATCTCCTGCTCACCTACAAACTCTTTTTCAGTCAAAAAAGTAGTTAGAAAATCAGGTCCAAAGCTAGTCTCGACTCTAGCTCTTTTACTCCTTCTAGGCTCATGATTTGCATCGGTAGATGTAATATTATGATGTGACACTGATGAAGAAGATCCAGATGCTAAACATGATTGCACATTAGCTTTCATAGGAAAAATATGCTCAAAAAATTCAACGTCTCTTGACTCTTTAAATGGACCAAAACCATATGCATCTTTAAGAATAAGTCTATATGCACCACCATTAAAACCAACAAAAATACCATCAACAGTCTTGGGACCAATTTTACTTCTTTGAAAATCTGGGAGCCCAATTTTTCCCAAACACCCCCACACTTTAAGGTAACTCAAGTTGGGCGCGAAACCCTTCCATAATTCATAAGGAGTTTTATCAGATTTTTTATGCGGCACACGATTAAGCACATAGCAAGCATATAAAATAGCTTCACCCCACATATTAGAAGGCATTCCTGAACTGATAAGCATAGCATTCATCATATCTTTAAGAGTTCTATTTTTTCGTTCAGCTACCCCATTTTGTTCAGGCGTATATGGTGCTGTAACCTCGTGAATAATCCCATTAAGTTCACAGAATTTCTTTAGAGTTGCTCCATCATATTCACCACCCCTATCTGTTCTTAACCTTTTAATATTTTTATTCAATTGTTTCTCAACTTCAGCCTTATAAATAAGAAATTTTTCTTCGGCCTCATCTTTCGAACTCAACAAGTAGAGCTTGGTGAATCGTGAAAAGTCATCCACAAAAGTAATATAATAACGTTTACCTCCTCTACTCATAGTGTTCTTAAAGTCACCTAAATCACTGTGAATTAATTCAAGCAATGTCGAAGACCGGTTTCCGATTTTATTAAAGGCCTTTTTAGGGTGCTTTGCTTCAACACATACTTCACATTTATCAAAAGATGTATTGCTGAATTCAGGGATTAGCCTAAGTTGTTTAAGCCTTTTCACAGAAGCAACATTTATGTGACCCAGTCTAGCATGCCATAAGGTAACAGATTCAGCAATATAAGCAGAAGCAATAGCAATTTTATTATCAGTCAAAATATCAAGTACAAACAGCCCACCATTACAAAAGCCTTTGCCCACAAAATCACCATTTTTAGTAAGAACAAGTTTATCAGATTCAAAGGTTAATTTAATACCAGCTTTGTTCAATAAGGCTCCAGAAATCAGGTTTCTACGAATATCAGGGACATGCAAAACATTATGCAAAGCAATAGTTTTTCCAGAAGTAAGTTTAAGAGAAACCTTTCCCTTTCCAAGTATACTCACAGTGCTTGAGTTGCCCATGAAGACACATTCTCCATCAGATGCTTTATCATAGTCCTGGAACATATCCTTATTTGAACAAATATGACGAGTTGCACCGGTATCCACCACCCATTCAGAAATATTGCTCACCAAATTTACTTCAGTTACAACAGCAGCTATGATTTCTTCAGTTAGATTGGCCTGAGTCTGAGATTTGTCTTCCTTTGTTTTTGAACCAGGTCCCTTTCCTTGCCTACACTCCTTTGCGGCATGCCCGAATTTTCCACAAGTGAAGCAATTTCCTTTAAACTGCCTTCTCCCTTTGAAGTTCTTATTTTTCATTTTAGTGCCATGGAACTGATTTGGACCTTTACCTTTTGGTCCTTTCGTATGACCTGCATCTTTTGACTCAACAAGATTAGTAGTAAATGAAGAATGACCAAGTGTTGTTTCATTTGTTTGAATTCGATTTTGTTCCTCAATCTTGATGTGAGACACTAACTCTTGCAGAGTGAAGTCCTTCTGTTTGTGCTTCATAGAATGAACATATGTTTGCCAAGATGGTGGTAATTTTTTAAGAAGACAATTAGCTTGAAACATTTCACAAATTTTCATTCCTTCAGCAATAATATCAGCACATAAATATTCATACTCATGAACTTGTTGAAGAACAGGCTTATCATCAAACATACGAAAATTTAGCCAACGACTACATGCATATTTCTTAGTCCCATAATCATCAGAACCATACTTGGTTTTTAAAGCATCCCAAATTTCTTTGGCCTTTAAGGACTTGCTATAGATTAAATATAAAGCAGATGTCATATAATGCAATAACATTCCACGACAAGTCTTATTATCCTTCTCGAAATCTTTTCCAGAATTTTCAGGGGCTGAGTCTTTAGTGAGACAATAATCTACTCCAATTTGACTCAAGAAAAACTCCATCTTATCGGACCACATTTTATAATTTTTCCCATCAAAAGGGTCTAATTTAGACATATCAGGAATAAAAGTATTGGAATTCATGGTGGCAGATAAGATATATGCTAACACAAAATTCAACTTTAGTATGTAGGAAAAGAAGAGAGCAAACTGAAAAGAACTTGAGAGAATGAAGGAGTCGTGGCGTGAATTAACACTGCCCTAAAGTTGAATTTGCCCCGCTACGTACACACGGCCTCTTGGCAATCAACCTCCAAGGTTACACGACTTCTATTTCTTTGGTGTAGTACAAAGAAATAGATTGAAAACACTCTTGATCATTGCCCAAAAATATACTTATATCTATATGAGAGGAAAATTGTTTTTTGTGTGTGCAAATATGAGGGGGAGACCTCCTTTTATAAGAGCTCAAACTTGTAACTCCAAGAATGGCCAAAAGACACCATTAAAACAAGGAGGTAAAAAGGCTCCAAAGTGAAAAGTCACAAACTGAAAAGTCTTGAAGATTTTTCTAGATTTTTCTTTTAAAGCAAACTATAGAAATAATATTTATATTAATATTAATTCTAACAATGGACACCAGCGAGCAACAAACCTGTGCAGTCCATATTCGAGAAGGGGTCAACCAGAGCCATCTGCTGAGTGCTGCATGGCATATCGAGCATTTGTTGAACCAGCCGACACCACAGCAGAAAGGAGACAACTTTGTGCTTGCGTCCAGCGAAATGCTAGAGTTAATCCAGCTAATATTACGAGAGTAGATTCTCTACCGCGGAAATGTGGAACGCCTTTTATATTCTCGGCTGATCCTAAATTCGACTGCAATACGTACGTTTTTCATTCTTAATTCACATATGTTTCTTGTACATGATGTTAGTTATTTAAATATATATGCTGATCAGTATCCTAACAATGCTCCTTTTTATCTTTTTGGAAATGTTTAAACATACACAAACAGGGTAAACTGAGGAGCACCGTCTACTCTACATGCATGGAAAAGCCTCAAACGGAAAAGAAAGACCAAGTTATATAGTACGCCTATGTACTCATTAAATAAATAAGTGGCCAATAAGAATCATCTAGGATGATAATAAATGTAACTCCTTGACATTTCTTTCCGTGTTTCTCGAATATATGAAGCGTTGCTTTCTTGCATATAAGGTTGTGTTAAGAAAAATAATGATGTAAAACAATAAATTGATATATGGTTGTGTATAGAACAATAACTTATCAACTGCGTAAGCCGTAGCTCACTAGCGTGATAAAAAAGAATAAATTGATATATATTGTTCTCTCGGTTTAAGTATAACAATTACAGTGACCCTTTTTCATAATTTAAATATGAAATATACATTTGGTGCAACATAAGGACTACAACCAAATTATTGATTAATTCGATGAACAATAATCCGAAATCAACGCAATAAAATCGCTCTCTAACCAAAATTAGCACTTCCATTGTTCTATGATGCATCTTTAGTGTGGATGGAGTGTTCATCAAACCAACCATACCGCATTGCATCACATCTCAAAACCTAATTTTTAATTTTTGATATGGTTGCGGTTTAAATTTTTCGCAAATTCTGAATTTCAATTTAACTTGATAGTGTGATTTAAATCGTACCGCAACGCAGTTTCATAAATTAATATAAACTTTAGTTATATAAAGAATTTGCTAATATTACATTTTATTAGGGACCTAAGCTTTTTATTAATTTTTAAATAGTTTAATACTTTTATATATGCATGTATGTATGTATGTATGTAATGTGTGTGTATAATTTTATATATAACATTTTGTATGTTAAATAACTTGTTTTCCGTTATTTTTAAACCTAAAAATAAGATAAAACAAAAAATTAATTAATTAGGTTTCAAGTTATTTTTTTCGCGACATGCAGTACAAATTACAAATGTAATTTATTTCAAATATTTATCATTCAAATTTATGTACTTGTTTAAAATTATAAAATATTTTCATTAATTTTCTTAATTATGACTTGAGATATAAACATTATAGTCTTATATTAGATTTTTAAAATACCACACATTTACTTAAAGTAATAAATAATTTATTTAAAAACTATATATATAACATAGTATAATTTTAACAAATTTTTAAGTTTACTTAACTTAATTGTATAATATGTTATCATGCCTTAACGCGCCATCTAATCTGTAATGATGAGTAGATAAGAAATTATTTATCATTTTTTGATGATTTAAATTTAAATTTATGGTGAATGTCATGATATCGTTTGGTTTACAAAAATAAATTAAAATAATATTATTTCAAATATTGTGGATTTTCAATTAAAAACAACTCCATTGTGCGTTGTAAATTTATCGCAATTCATAATTGGACATTTACTCTCCTTTAAACTCATTTACAATATTACATATCAAGTTCTCCTTTAAACTCAATTGCTATATTACATGAAAAGAAAATTTTTGTTGAGTTTCACTATATAGTACTTCATGCATTCCTCTCCAATTATATTTCTTGGTAGTTAAATTAAACAACTATTGATTTAAGATTAAAATTCATTTAATGACAGTTTTTTGGCACCGCCAAAAGATATAAAAAAGGATATAGAATAATTGTGAAACTGAAACAAAATAAAAAAATATGATATTTGTTTAAAGTTTCCCGATGTTGTCTTCAAAAACGCCTCGTATTCTAAAAAGGTATAATAGAGGATATACAAAAATTTTGAAATTATAATAAATTCTGTTAGGTCACACACACTGTAGAAGGGGGTTGAATACAGTGTATATCATAATCAAATCGAATTCAAAGAACACAAGTAACAGAAAACAAACTTTATTAAACTCTGTTACAATGTAGAACTGTCCTCTCTCAGTGATGAACAAATATCACGAGAGCTGCTAGGGTTACAATGAATATTATTCTCGATAATGATAACACTTATAGTATAAACCCTATGTCTGTGTTTATATATTACACAGTTACAAGATAATCGCTAATTGATATGGAATATAATTCTGCTTCCTAAAATATATCAATCAGTTATCTTTTCTTCCAAGTATTCTATTCTTCACAGAATTCCTTCTTCATGCATATCTCTTCTTGCGCTTGTCTTGATCTTCTTTCCTTTCAATCAGCCGCCTTCCTTATCTGAAAGTTTCCTTTAAGTCCTGATATTATCTCCTGATAAATATCTTCTGAACCTTAAGTACTGATAACTTAAGTTCTAATTTCAGTATAAATGCTGATATTCAGTTAAGTACTGATTTGTCCTGTTTAAGTAAGATCTGGAAACTAAATATAATTCATATTAGACATGCCATTATCAAGTATATCTAACAATCTCCCCCAACTTGTAAATTAGCATAATATAGAAGTTTAACATATATTTGATGATGTCAAAAACATTAAGTACAAATGCATGAGAATTTAACTAGATAACTACAACTTACAGTCCTTAAAGCTTTACCAACTTTAACTTCTGATAATAACTTCAGTCTGTACACACATCATAATTCGAGGAGTTGTAGATCTTGACTTGGCTTCACTTTCTGATCTCTTCGATATCAGGAGTTGTTCTGAGATAGTTCTTTAACAAACATCTCTAAGCATATCTGAATTCATCAATCATCATCCTTTTAGCATCTTTAAGCTCTGCAGTGTCTTCACCAGTTTGGAAGATAACATATCTGAGATCATTAATTTTTGCTTTTCTCAACTCCTGATCTAGTCTTATGACATAGGCTTTGTCAGACTCTAGATTGAATTCAAGTCCCTTAATACCAAGATATGTTCTGATCTTTGCAGTATTAGGTTTCATATCAACAATATCTCCCTTGTGATCTCTGTACTTGGGACAGTATGTGCTGTTAGACTTTACAGAATAAAGCCTTTTCTGTCTCTGAATTTGAGTCTTCAAATAATTTACAGCACTTTCTGTTAATCTGTCCTTCACTTGAAGTAAGAATAAAACATGTTCTAGTTCCTCAAAATACTTCAGTAGTATAGCATTTTCCCTTATATGGTAAACCCTTCCATCTGTCATGAAATATAACAAGATGTGTTCTTTCAAGAAGGTATGGTAGACCATATGTACATATTCAAGTTGATTCTATCTTTCAGGAGTTGCTCCAACACCTGGTTCACTTAAGGAAGTTGGATCATTGGTTGTGTTCTGCATTCTTCTTTCATCAGCACTACCCAATCCAGATTTATTCCTTGCTTCCTTTCCAATAACCACTCTTGCTTCAAAACCACTTGTTGCAGTCTTCAACGGTTGAGTCTGTTTGGCTTTATTGAATCCTAGTAGGAGTAACTTTGAGGATTTAACATGAGTAATGTCAGAGGTTTCCTTTGACTTATCTTTTGATATCAAGCCAACTTGAGCTATGTCAGAGGTTACTTGCTTCATTGTTATATCAGAGATAACTATATCTTGACTCTGAACAACTTGAGCCATGTCAGAGGTTGTCTTAGAAATCTTCCTTGAAGTCAGAGTAAGATTAGCATCTTCATCAGAAATTTTTTCATCCATAGGAGGCACATAAACCTTTAAAGGTTCACCAACTTTTTCTTTGCCCTTGGACCTTGGATCAATCTGTAATTGCGATTTGGCTTTAGTTGCCACATGATTTGTCCTTTCTTTTATCACAATGCCTTTAGCCATAGGAAGTTTCTTTTTAACAACAGAAGCTTCAGATTTGGAGTTGACTTTTTCTAACTTAAGTCTAGCTTCTTCTTCCATTAGACTCTCAAAGTCCATTCCTGGATTTTCTTTCAGAAATAACTGTCTTGAAATTTCTTCATCAAGTTCTCATCAGAACTTATCCTTTTTCCAGTATCAGAAGTTATTCTTCTCCCAGTATCAGAACTTGTTCTATGACTTGTAGTTCCAGTTCTACTTGATGAGAGACCTCCACCTTGACCATGACCTCCACCAATTCCAGAGTTTTCTGAGTCATTACCATCCTTTCCCTTCAGTGTCGGTTTGCATTTGGACTTACTTTCTCCCCCTTTTTGGCATCAGCAGGTAAAAGAAGAGAGAGAAGCAATTCCACTGAGGATTGGATCTCATTGAGTTGATTTTGCTGATAAGCTTGATTTTTCAAAATTTCATCAATCTGAGACTGTTGCTTCTCTTGGGTTTTCTCAATGTTGGTAATTTTATCAAAGGAAGGTTTGAAAAACCTTTTCTTGTCCAACTTCACAACTGTATCTTGCTGCATTAAAGTTTCTTGAATCTTGTCCACCTTAGCCTGAGTTACAGAATGTTGACCTTGAAGGTGCCTTGTACTAAGTGCAGTAACTCTTAGCTGTGTCTTGAAATCATCATTGACTAGCATCTCATCAGCTTTTGCCAAGTGAGCAGCAAGAATCTTTTCAGTAGGAACAAAGGTAACTGTGTTCCACTCCTTAGTCCACTCCTGTCCTCTAGGAGTTTCACTCCAAGGTACTGGTGCTTCCCCTGTAACAAACTTTTTGACTATCTCAGCTTTCGAAGGAACTGGTTGAGGTGCATGTCCAGAAGGTCCAGCTGCATCAGCATCGAAATTTGTAACAGCATTACCAGTATCATCAACATTTACAGTATCAGAACTTACAGAGTCAACACCTTCAGCATCCTCTGAAAAAAGAACAGTATGAGAAGCTATGGAGGCTTCAACATCATCCTCTAAGTGCTGATCTCCAACTATGTTCTGATCAACAACCATATTCTGATGCTCACCTAAAATCTGATCTTTAGTATCTAGATGCAGAGAAGGTGTTGTGGGCAATTCTGGATTAAAATCAGCATCAGGAATTGGTGTTGTTAGTGGAGTGACTTGAGTTGGTGGAGCTTCTAGATACAAAACCTGAGGCACTTCCAAGTTATGGATGTCAATTTCATCACTTGGCCCCTGAATATCAGCATGTATTGGAGATACTGGAGGTGTAGGAATGTGAGTAGTTTTTGGCTCATGTAGTGGAGAGTGATGAGTTGCATGAGGGTCTGAATCAACACTAGGAGAATTGTGAGCTTCAACAGGGTCTTGTGAGATCAGAGATTCCTAATCCCCTTCCTTAGTTGTTGCTTCCATTCCTTTACCAGAATCTTCAGGCCTTTTGACCAATGTTTTGAATCTTTTAGCTTTTAAGGAGACTTTAGGAGCGGTATCATCAGAATTACGCTTTCTAAGCCTTTTTAGGGGCCTAGAACTCCCAATATCAACATCCTCCTGAGAAGAGACCTTCTCAGCTTCTCGAACAACAGGTTCTAAGACATGAACCTGTTCCTCAACATCTGATTCATCTCGCAGAATGAATCTCCTTCTCTTCTGTTGTGTCTGAGGTACTTTCTTAGTCCTCTTAGCATTGGAAGATGAAGGCTACACTGTAGGATCTGAAGGTTGAGGTTGAGAAGTTTGAGGTGGTTGAGTAAAGGTGGTAGGTGCTGATGGATGAGGTGCAGACGGTTGGACATCAGGATATAGTGCAATGTATTTAACGGGATCATAGGTTAATAAGGCTTGTTTGACAGATAAAGGAATTAAGAGGGTTCTTAACACAGCCTTCTTATTATCAGTAGATAATAAGTCAGTAAAAGCTCTTTTAGCTATTCAGAATGATGAAATTAATTCACTAGCATTTCGGGGCTTATTATCACAACAGAAACTATAGATAAGCTGACAGAATCTAACAAAATAAACAGTAGATCTATCTTCATTCATTCTGTCCCCAATAAAACCTAAGACATCACTTGCATAGTCAAAATCAGTTTGATTTATGAGAGCATACCCGATTGGTGGCTGAATATGGGAATTGCATCAAAATTGGAACATTTGTTTGCAAAAGCCTTAGTTATGCAATCAAAGAAGAAACTCCATTTTCCTCCTTATGAAAGATCTCTTCAACTGGCCCAGCTTTGCCAATATCCTCTCATATCCCAGACTGGCCATCATGTTTTGAAGAACTGGATCTTTAACAGTAGAATAGACACAGTTCTCAGGTAGCTGCAGTGCTTGTCGAACCGTAGAGAAAGTTACAACATACTCATCCTCCCCTGATGAAAAAATAATACTTGGGGATCATTGAGAACCACCATCATCATATATACCGCTTCTCCAGAACTCCAGTACTTGAGTACGAGAGACTGCTTCGGGTTCAGTCAGAGCATACCCAATATCAGAACTAGCAAGAAAGTCCTGAATGAAGTGAAGTTCAGAGGGTGCTTCTGACTTGCTAAAAATAGCAGAGAAGTTATTAGGAACAAACGTAGCTCCATCGAAAATTATGTCCTTCGGTGCCATGAGAACTCGTGAGAAAGAAAATTGCCTGTAAGGTGTTTGAGAAAATGTCTGTATAAAAAACCGTCAGTAGATGAGAGAGAATAAAAGTAAAAAGAGAGAGATAAAATATGAAAGTAAATAAAAGATTTTACAATCTATTCTCTCTTTTACTTATACACGGTAGAAAAAGTAACCGTTGAGACACCTGTCAGACATGCAGCAGTAAAAGATAATTAATGGGCACGGGTATTCAGTAATCATTACTTATCACATACAGTTTTCAAGGAAAAACCGTTCCACTTACCAAGTAATCCCATTAATGAAGGACGTTCAGTTTTATTTTTAAATTTTAAAATTGTTCCCACTTAATAAACTTTTATTACTGCTTTACCAATATTCTGTAAAATTATGACCAATGAGATAATGACCATTAATAAACCAAGTAAACAAATACTGCCTCATCAGAATCAGAACTTGATTTGTATCCGGGCTAAAAAGGTCATCAGAATATGGTTAGTATCAGGATTTAAAATGTTATCAGAATATTAAATGACTCAGAGACAAAATCTTGCATAAATATAAAATTTCATTGATATATTGAGCAAATACATTTCATGAAATTTAAATTACATGCTTAAAATTACAAGATTGTCCTAAGCTACAAATCCTAACATCAACAACTTTAGTCCTAAGCTAAGAAGCCAGACAAAGCTGACGGTGAAGAGAAACAAATAGCTGTAATTATTTTTTCTTCCTACTCTCAACAAAGAGAACAGCGAGACGAATGATTCGCTCCTGCTGTCGGAGAGCTTCTCTCCTTTCTTCTTCCAGACGCTCAAGATGGCAATGATAGTCCATATAGAAGAATAAGAGGTCTGCGAGGACCTCTTGGGGAACTGAGTCCCAGATTTCATCAGGAATGGCAGTGACATGCCATTCCTGCTGCCATTCAGAACACCTCAAATTGATAGTGAAAGTGTCATAGTTCAGATTTAAGTTAAAATGAACCATGTTTATGATGAGAGAAAATGAGTTTGTGAGAAAATGAGAGATGTGTTGGCTGGAATGAGGTGTTGGTTTATATAACCAATAGAATACCAAGAGACGCAAGGAAAATTGAATGGTTACAGGTAGAAATATTTATACCTCGTCTCCCTAGACTGATGAGAATAATAACAGCCATTGGAAGTTTCAAACAGGATTTAATGCGCACATGAAACAAGTAAAAGTTACTGTGCATAGACGAGTACCACTAACCCAAATTATGTTGACTGTTAATATCTCACCCAAACATATTCTGATTTTAAATAAGACTGTTTCATATTTTAACCACAAATAAGTCAAGTAAAGAATCAGAATTTAATATCAGAACTTAGACTTATATCAGAACTTAACAGTCATCAGAACATGATTTCTTAACTCGAAGAGTGAATGCCTATTTCTATAATTCTTCACACAAATTCTGATTTCAGAACTTAATCATCAGAACTTCCATCAGAACTTGTCCTCAAAATTTATGCAACTAACACTTAAACTGTTCATCTAAAAGAACATTTATCACCACAGTAATTTTCATCATTCGTATGGAGTGTATGTGTATGCAGTAAGCTAAATATCAGATAAAGATTAAAGTCTGATTCACTTCAGTATATCTTAGAAATAAGGTAGAACTAAGAACTTTGCTCAAAATCTGTCATGATTCTGATGTCTACTTCAGAATGAGTTCATGCATGAATCCACCCCTCAACTGTTTTGTGCTCATTTTATGCTTATTTTGAAATTCCATTTTACAGTGGCTTCTCAGTGTAAGTGAGTCACGACTGTTTATCAGAATTTATGCTATTATCAGAGTATTTCTCCAGTAATCATAGAGTGTGAAAAGTCACCAAGAAAATATTTATTTTGCTTTTCTGATGCATATTACTTAATACCAGCAATGCACTTGGGTCTTCCCTTCCACATTTTTACTCTAGATCTCATAGGAGTACCTGATTTTAATTTTTTTTCCTTTTTCTTTTGATAAGTGAGGTTTATCAGCACTTAGTACATCCATCAGATTTACTAACATCAGAACTTAACAGATAAGAAGCACTATTCCAGTTTGTGACTTAGTAATGAGATACACAAAGTAAACTTCAACTAAGCTTAATATCAGAACTTGCTTGTGTTAAGAGATTTCCACATAAATAATTACTTCAAACATGGGATCTTTATTATATTAAAGACTACTAGGTCAGCATCTAGCATAGTTATCCTCATCGAATTGAATAATCACAGAAACATTCATATCACTATCAGAGTTTAGAAATTAAAATCAGACAACAATCAGTACTTAAGTAATTTTCAATTAAACACAGAATACACAAAGATAGTAATATCTGTAAATACTAATCATAAAATCTGATGCATCAGAACAAAAACTAAGCAGATTTAGAGAAAGAACTTGAAACCATTCCAAGTTCATTTACCAATCTTGTAAAAGTAGCTTCACACAGTGGTTTTGTGAAGATATCTGCTAGTGCAATTCCACTGTACCTTCATCCACATGTTCCCTTATGAAGTGGTACCTAATGCTGATGTGCTTTGTCATTGAGTGTTGAACTGGATTACCTGTCAATAGCAATAGCACTTTGATTATCACAGTAAATAGGGATTTTAAAAAAATGTTAACCCATAATCCAGTAACTGATTCTTCATCCAAAGAATCTGTGCATAACTCCTGCAGCAATGTACTTTGCTTCTGTAGTTGATGTGGAAATTGACTTTTATTTCTTGCTAAACCAAGAAACCAATCTGCCTCCAAGAAATTGGCAGTTTCCACTTGTGATTTTCCTGTCAATTTTGCATCCTGCAAAATCTGCATCTGAGTAACCTATTAGTTTAAAGTCTGATTCTCTGGGATACCACAATCCCAGATCAACTGTTCCCTTAAGATACTTGAAAATTCTTTTCACAGCTGTTAAGTGAGGTTCTCTTGGATCTGCTTGAAATCTTGCACAAAGACAGGTAGCATACATGATATCAGGTCTACTAGCAATTAGATAGAGTAGAGAGCCAATCATACCTCTGTAATCAGTAATATCTACTGATATACCAGTATCCTTATCCAATTTTGTTGCAGTGGCCATGGGAGTGGATGCACTTGAACAATCTTGCATTCCAAATTTCTTCAGCAAATTTCTGGTGTACTTGGTTTGACAAATAAAAGTGCCTTCTTCATTCTGCTTGACTTGAATGCCCAAAAAATAGCTAAGTTCCCCCATCATACTCATTTGATATCTTGACTACATCAGTTTGGCAAACTTCTTGCAAAGTCTGTCATTTATAGAACCAAAAATGATATCATCAACATATATCTGTACCAAGAGTAAGTCTTTTCCATGGTTGAGGTAGAACATAGTTTTGTCAATAGTTCCCCTGTTAAATCCACTTTCAAGAAGAAACTGAGCTAAAGTCTCATACCATGCTCTTGGAGCTTGCTTAAGGCCATAAAGTGCTTTATCAATCCTGTAGATATGATTTGGAAATTTGGAATCTACAATGCCTGGAGGTTGTTCAACATATACTTCCTCTTCCAATTCTCCATTGAGAAAAGCACTTTTCACATCCATTTGAAAGACAGTAAACTTTTTGTGAGCATCATATGCCAAAAATATCCTTACGGCTTACAATCTAGCAACTGGTGCAAATGTTTCATCATAATCAATTCTCTTCTGTTGAGAATATCCTTTTGCAACCAGTTTTGCTTTATTCCTTGTAATTATGCCATCACGATCAGTTTTGTTTCTGAACACCCACTTTGTACCAACAACAGATCTGTTCTTTGGTCTTGGCACTAGGATCCAGACTTTGTTTCTTTTAAATTCATTTAACTCTTCCTGTATTGCTTGCACCCAATCAGCATCTTGAAGATCTTCTTCCACTTTCTTTGGTTCAGTATGAGAAAGAAAAGAATTATAGAGACATTCACTTGAAGTAGCTGTTCTAGTTCTGACACCTACGTCAGGATTTCCAATTAATAAATCAGGTGTATGTGATTTAGTCCACTTCCTTGCAGATGGAAGATTTTCTCTAGAACTGGATGCTCCCCCATGATCCATGCTGTCTTCATCAACATTTTCTGATGCTCCCCCTGACATTATGCTCTCTGAGTTGGATCCTTCAGAGTTTGAGTTTTCAGAATCATCAGAACTTGGCTTATCAGAACCTGATGAATCAAAACTTGAAGAGCCAGTTGTATGTTCTGATGCTTCTTAAGATGTGGTTGTATCTTCAGTATGTTCCCCCTGCACAGATGCATCTTCTTTGGCGTAGTCACCACAGTTTCAATAACATCAGAGTTTAATCCATCAGAGTTTGCAGTATCAGGATTTAGACTGTCAGGAATTTCAGTATCAGAATTTAAGTCTTCATTTTCAAATCTCAGCTGATCATGATCATTGAAATCTTCAAGTCCGGTAATCTTCTTATCATCAAAAGAGACATTGATAGATTCCATGACAACCCTTGTTCTTAAATTTTAGACTCTGAAGGCTTTTATGGAAAGTGGATATCCAACAAAAATTCCTTCATCAGCTTTTAAATCAAATTTGGATAGCTGTTCAGGGCGAGTCTTAAGAACAAAACACTTGCATTCAAATACATGAAAATACTTCAGATTTGGCTTCTTTTTCTTCACCATCTCATATGGTATCTTTCCATGCTTGTTAATGAGTGTTGCATTCTGAGTAAAACAAGCAGTCTGCACAGCTTCAACCCAAAAATAGGTTGGTAGCTTTGCTTCATCAAGCATAGTTCATGCAACTTCAATAAGAGTTCTATTCTTTCTTTCACAACTCCATTTTGCTGTGGAGTTCCAGGAGCAGAAAATTCCTACTTTATTCCATGGTCTTTGCAGAACTCTTCCATGTTCAAATTCTTGAACTCAGTGCCATTATCACTTCTTATGATCTTCACAGAATCTTTGACCAATGTATCCAGTTTCTTGACATGATCAATCAAGATAGATGCAGTTTCACTTTTTGTGTGCAAGAAATACACCCATGTATATCTGGTGAAATCATCCACTATGACCATAGCATATTTCTTCTTTGCAATAGACATGACATTCACTGGACCAAATAGATCTACATGTAGTAGCTGATAAGGCTCAAGAATTGATGATTCAGTCTTGCTCTTGAATGAAGATTTTCTTTGTTTTGCCTTCTGACATGAATCAAAAAGGCCATCAGGAGCAAATACTGATTTTGGCAGTCCTCTCACAAGATATTTCTTGACTAATTCATTTATATTGTTGAAATTTAAATGAGAGAGTTTCTTGTGCCAATTCCAGCTTTCTTCAATTGATGCTCTACTCAACAGACAGATTGCAGAACCATCAGTACTTGTTGAAAGCTTGGCTTCATAAATGTTACCATGCCTGTATCCTTTCAGAATAACTTTGTCTGTAGATTTGCTTACAACTTCACAGTGTTCTTCAAAGAAATCCACATGATAACCTCTGTCACAGATTTGACTAACACTCAGCAGATTGTGTTTAAATCCTGAGACCAGAGCTACTTCTTTAATGATGACATTCCCAAGATTAATATTGCCATATCCCAGTGTTTTTCCAATGTTGCCATCTCCTTAAGAAACACTTGGGCCAGCTTTCTCCACAAAGTCTGATAGCAGGGCTTTATTTCCAGTCATATGTCCTGAACATCCACTGTCCAGAACTAAGATGTTCTTCCTGTTGCCCTGCAATCACAAAGACCACTAATGATTAGTTTTAAGGACCCAGACTTGCTTGGATCCTTTGGCCTTATTAAGTTTGTTAACATTTGCAGCGGATTTAGCATCAGAGTTTATTTTAACATTTTACTTATCAGCATTTACATAATCAAACTTTATATCAGAACTTACACTAGAAGGAACAATGCTAACTTTCTTTAAAGAAGGTTTTATTTGATAATAATCATAGTACAAACTATGATATTCCTTACAAGTATAAATGGAATGCCATAAACTACCATAATGAAAACAAGGATTTTGTGGCCTATATCTAACAGACTGACTCTTAACTCCTGACTTTGAAAGTAAGGAGTTATGTTCTTATTCTTCCTGCAAAAAGAAGCCAAATGGTTAGAGCTTCCACAGTTATGACATGTTTTTTTAGGAGCATTAAGAACAGGCTTATAATCATTGCTTTTATTCACACCTTCCTTTCCATTCCTATTTTTCCTAGGTGACTTTACCTTGTTTACATTCTTAACATCTTTCAGCTTATGCTTAAGCTTCTTCTTTGTCATTAAGCCTACGTTAACTTCAGTTGGCTTTTCCTGTGTTAGTTTGTCAGAAGTTAATTTCTCTTTAACTTCTGATTTCTCAGTTTCAAACTTTACAACTACAAACTTAACAGGTTTTACCTTTGGCTTTTGTTTAACAACTCTAGGCTTAATTTCTATAGTTCTTTTATCATTCTTGTCATCTCCATAACCTAAGCCCTCTTTCCAGTTTCAACTACTTAACAAATTCTGAGTTGTTCTGCCAGAGTTAGTCCAAGTCCTGATAATCTCTCTTTCCTTTTCTAACTCAGTTTTTAGAGATTCATTCATTTTAAGTACTTCATCCCTGACATAGAAGACATCATCTCTATCTTTCTGAGTTTGATGGAACATGACTAACTCTTTTTCTAAATAATCATTCCTCTTTTTATAAGCAAGATTTTCAAAAGTTAATCTTTCACATGTTAAAGTTTGATCTCTATAACTAATGAACATGGTTTTAAGATATCTTCTCAACTCATTAATATCATCAGTATGAAAGGCATCAATAGTTTGAGGTACCTTTAACTTAGCAGCTTCAGAACTGCTATCAGCATTTTCCATCAAGGCATAGTTCACCTCACTTTCAGAATCCGAAGTGTCTGTCCAGCTTTTCTTCTTTGTGACAAGAGCCTTGCCTTTGTCACTCTTCACTTTCTTGCAATCAGGAGATATGTGGCCTTTCTCACCACAGTTGTAGCATTTGACATTTGTGTAATCTCCTCTGTCAGACTTCCCTCCTTTGCCTTCAGATTTTCTGAAACTCTTCTTATCAGAACTTGCACCTTTCCTGGGAAACTTCTTTCCCTTCCTGAACTTTCTGTATGCAATCCTTGTGATTCCTTTCACCATAAGAGCACACAGCTTCATCATCTCTTCATCAGCATCCATCTCAGGCAAGCTTTCAGTTTTTGAGTCATCATCACTATCAGAACTTGATGACTCAGTATCAGACTTTTTGATGAGCGCTTTTCCCTTGCCTTTCCTTGAGGTGGCTACTTTGGGGGATTCTTCCTCAGCCTTAAGAGCAACTGTTCTTGACTTTCCTCCTTTCCTCTTGCTTCTTTGTTCCATCTCAAGTTCATGAGTCTTGAGCATCCCATAAATTTCATCAATAGTTGTTTCTTCAAGATTATAGTTGTCTCTTATAATTGTGGCCTTTAAATCCCAACTTTCAGGAAGGGCTAACAGGAATTTAAGGTTTGAATCTTCAAGATCATATTCCTTATCAACTAGTGACAAACCATTCAAGAGTTTGACGAATCTGTCATATAAATCAGTCAATGACTCATTAGGCTTTGAGTCAAAGTGTTCATACTCTTGAGTGAGTATAGTTTTCCTGTTCTTCTTAATTGAATCAGTTCCCTGGCACCTTGTCTCCAAGGCATCCCATATCTCCTTTGCAGTCTTGCAGTTAATTACCCTGTTTTACATTACATTATCAATGGCACTATGCAGCATGTGTTGTACCTTAGCATCCTTAGCAATTGATGCGATATCTTCAGCAGTGTAATCACTCTTCTCCTTTGGAACAGACTTTGCTGCTTCACCTGAAACTACAACAGCGAGTTTTGTTGGCTTGTGAGGTCCTTCATTGATTTTGTCAAGATATTCTGGATCTGTAGCTTCCAGAAACATAGTCATCCTCACCTTCCATATGGGATATTCAGATGGTTTCAGTATGGGAACTCTAATAGCCTCATATCGACTATGGATTTGAGTCTTTAGAGGTTCTTCAGTTTTGGTGGGCTTGGTTGGAGTTTCTACTTCAGACATGATTATTTTTGGATCTTAAACTGTTTGTGTGTTAACAGATAGGCTCTGATACCACTTGTTAGGTCACACACTGTAGAAGGGGGTTGAATACAGTGTATAACACAATCAAATCGAATTCAAAGAACACAAGTAACAGAAAACAAACTTTATTAAACTCTGTTACAATGTAGAACTGTCCTCTCTCAGTGATGAACAAATATCACGAGATCTGTTAGGGTTACAATAAATATTATTCTCGATAATGATAACACTTATAGTGTAAACCCTATGTCTGTGTTTATATATTACACAGTTACAAGATAATCGCTAATTGATATGGAATATAATTCTGCATCCTAAAATATATCAATCAGTTATCTTTTCTTCCAAATATTCTATTCTTCACAAAATTCCTTCTTCATGCATATCTCTTCTTGCGTTTGTCTTGATCTTCTTTCCTTTCAATTAGCCGCCTTCCTTATCTGAAAGTTTCCTATAAGTCCTAATATAATCTCCTGATAAATATCTCCTGAACCTTAAGTACGGATAACTTAAGTTCTGACTTCAGTATAAGTGCTGAAATTTAGTTAAGTACTGATTTGTCATGTTTAAGTAAGATATGAAAACTAAACACAAATCATATTAGACATGACATTATCAAATATATCTAACAAAATCAACATAAGATATCTGTTGATATAATAGAGGATATACAATAATTTTGAAATTGAAATAAAATCAAAATAAGAAATTTATGGACAGTTTATCGGCGTCGTCATCGACGAAGCCTCGCATTCTGCAACTAAAAAGTTGTAAAAGAGGTTATACAATAATTTTGATATTGAAATAAATCAAATTGAGATACTTATTGACAGTTTCTCGACGTTGTCTTCGACGATGCCTCGTATTTCGCAACTAAAAAAATAAATATAAAAGAGGATATACAATAATTTTGAAACTAAAATATTTTAAATCAAAATAAGATATTTATTGACAGTTTCTCTTCGACGAAGCCTTGCATTCTAAAACTAAAACGGTATAATAGATGATATATAATAATTTTGGAATTAAAATAAAATTAAATAAGAAATTTATGGACAGTTTCTTGGCATCGTCTTCGACAAAATATCGTATTCTGCAACTAAAAGATATGAAAGATGATAACAATAATTTTGAAACATAAATAAATCAAAATAAGATATTTATTGACAGTTTCTCGATGTCGTCTTCGACGACGCCTGGTATTCTGCAACTAAAAAAGTATACAAAGAGAATACACAATAATTTCAAAATTGTAATAAAATAGAATAAATAATATTTTTACTTCTTCTAATAATATATTCTGCTATTACTTATGAGTAAAATTTTGAAATTAAATTTAGTAAAATACAAAATACACATATCTAAGAAAATCTAATAAAAAGGAAAATTTTTAAATAAAAGAAATAAAATTCTTATAAAAGTAATGTTATTAAAATATATTAATTATGTACAGTTGATTAGTTATTTAAATAGTTATAAAATAAGATTCATAAATTTATAATATATAATAAATGTATGTATATATGTTACTCGAGACAGTTTGGTATCACATTTTATTATATTAAAATAATTTTTATATAAATATAAAAATATGAAAAATATGTGTACAATTGCATACCTTAAATGGTGGTTAAGAATCATATGTCATCCTAGGACCACTTGACTCAATCCAAGATACTCAATTATAATGTTATAAAAAATTGTAATGTTATATGTGTTAGTGTTTGTGCCCTAGAGACAACACTATGATGTTTTAGTTTAATACATTTAGATTATGAATATTTATGTTCTATCGATTATTCTTTTTATAATTTATTAATTCTTAATTTATTGCGATATAAATGTTAGATTAATAAATATTTTTGGAATATAATATGCAATTATATATCTCTAAGTACGTGACTTAGAAATGATATTATGAGAATAGTTTCAATATTCCTAAAGGTCCTTAGTCGAGTATTATTATAGGGGACAATAATAATGTATTAAGTCTAGTGTGTTTGTTGACTGATGATCACATCTCATTGATCATAGTTATGGTGATATTAAAGTCAAAACACAAGCACATGTATTAAATACATGGTGCTGGATTGACCTGTTGCGAGATACTACACGTTTATAGTGTCATAAGTTATTCTCACAGTGATAATGATGTAATGGTCCTTAGACCTGAAGTCATTATATTTCTATACGAGAATTAATATACTTTGATTACATTAGAAGTTATCCTTGATCGGGTAATGATAAAAGTGGACATTGGATATATTATTGAATCGTATGAGAAATATGAATGATTTAGATGAGATTTAAGTCTCCTATTTTAGGAGTGATATTATTGGCCTTTTGTGTGAGCTAGACTATGAAATGCTACGCTCAAATATTGATTTGATATGATAGTTTACTCATTGATCAAAGAAATTTGGATTAAATTATGACGAGGATGACACATTACACGCCTCTAGTTTGATCTGTAATATTTGGTTAAAGGGATTATATTACATTGTACATTATCATGAAAGGTTTAATTGAATCACCAATTTAATTATTATTACTTAGGTAGCAATGTGTATTACTAGATGCCGCTCAGTATTTTTAATTTTAATATGAGATATTAAAATTATTTCCAACATAATAATAACCTACAGAGTCATACACAAAAAACGCTTGAAGGAGAAATAATATAAATTATGAATTTAAATTAAATAAGTAATTTGTTTTATTTATGATATTAAATAAGTATGAATTAATTAATTAAATAAATAAAATAGAGAAATTACTTAAACTAATTTTGAAATAAGTTATTAACTAATTAAGTGTGACTTAATTATATATTAAAATGAGATTTCGGATTAGTATTAATTATAATTAGATTATAATTAGAAAACTCATCATTCTCTCTATATAAACTCTTTGAGGGCTGATTTATATATAAAAAGAAAAGCTGTTGAAGAAGAAAGAGGAAGATAGGCAGATATGGAGGTTTCAGGTACTAGTACACAACAATCCTTCAAGAAAAGCGTTCGTGTGGATACCGTAGAGCGTAGATCACGAGAGCGGGATCCGTGGTGATTCAACAAGGTTTGGAACTCCATTAATCCTTCAATAATGAACTTTAAAATTTCTTTAAGGTAAAGATTTTTACTACGAATTAAATATCTATTTTCGCATGGATCCTGCGTAGGGTTTCAATTTTATTCTAGTTTTAATTTAATTTTACATCATTTCCGTTTCGTTTATGTGCTCGAAACCCTTCAATGGCATCAGAGCTACTTGCGAAAGTGTTTAATTTATTTATGTGTTTAAACATTTTTTATATACAAGCATGTACGTGATTTTCCATGTTTTGATATTGATACAATATATTTGTATATGTATGGTTTAAATATATGATATTCATGTGAGTTGTATAATCATATGATGATTATATAATTTGTATGTATACTGATATATACATGATATATGTTTTTTCTTATTGTGAGAATCATACTAGATACGGATTTCGAATCAGATGTTGCAGATTTTCTGAAATCTGGGTCTGGTGTCTGATTTTCGCGAATGAATACCCTATTCGACAGGGAATCGAGCGTCTAAACAAAACTGATAGCTAATGCTATTAGCGACTCGTCTGTAAGGCGTTTGACATCGTTTACCACCTGTAAACAACGATTTAATGTATTTAGAATTTCATTCTGATTTTTTTGATTTTTGCCATATTTCGTGTTTATGATTAGATCATGATGGATATGATATGTTAAGATCAAATTATATGTTTTAACATGTTCTTAAGTATTAATTGAGCATGGTTGATGGTTATGTCTTATGACTTTTAGGTTAATGGTTTTGGTTTTTAAATACGACTTGCATGTCGTTTGATCTTGTAATTATTAAATCTCAAATGTAACTCGAATTCTTCTTGTAAGTTCATTAGATTAGTTTTTATATTTCATTATCGTAATATACATGAAGGCATGAAGACTTACAGATCAAGAAAGGACAATTTCAAAGAGGTCATCCAAGGAAGCAATACAAGGAGGCAACTCAAGAAAAAAGACATGTAATAGTTAGCTTGTATATATTTTACAACCTTAGATTGACCTAAATCTTTATCATTAGCTTGATAAAGATCACATAAGACGAAGGCATAACCAAGCACGTTTATTTTATTGCAATTTAAATATATATGCACATATGATGAATGTATGTGTAAAGTAGTTTATAAAGATACATGCTTGATTAGATTAAGGATGCATGTATTAGATACGAAACCCATGCCATGCTTGTTAAACAAGATAAAATCTGTAACAACTCAAGATTTTAAAATGAACAAATGATTATGAGATTCTCATGTTTATGAAACACGAAATAAATTACAAATTTTCTTTATTTCTGACATGAGGTAATTTTGTCAAAAGCAGGTTCATTTAACTTGTAAGGTTGTGAGTTTTAAGAGAGGCCGTTGTGACCCCCTCACTGCCTGGAAATCAAACATTTGACGAATATAGATTTAAAGTATTTTATTAAAGAAAAAATTGGGAATCTCTTTATGATGGGATCATGATCGTTTTAACATTAACAAACCCTAAACTTAATATTAAGTTGATCGGATGCCTTCCAACGAGTCCAATGCGTTAACCCCTAGATCAATAAGGAGAGGGTTCGCCAAAGCGAAGTACTCCCATCTATCGTGGGAGATGTGTTGAAGTATATTGATACTTTTTGACTATTGGGTGACTTAACTAAGTTACCACAACAGGATTGTGAACTTAGAGGCATAGAGTTTGGCGATATTTATTAGATAAATATGAAAAAATATTGTTCCACCAAGCTATCCAAGAGTTATATAGTTGATATAATTGACAAATGTTGTCTACCTAAACAATTACATTTTAGGAGAAAAGCCAAATTTGACCTAACGCATGGTAAAATATGGATCTTGGCTCACTAGAAAGGATATAAAAGATATTCTTTACGAATTAATAGTTAGGGCTATTGATTTGATAAATATCGTGGGAGATATAAATTGTGAATATATATGAATATCACTTGAACATAATTTAACGATCATCTGCAGACTAATTCATTTATGAACTTTAATATTGTAAATATCAAATGACAAATAACACAAATAACTTTTCTATGTAATAGTCCTTGAGAAGGACGAACTGACATGAAATAATTTCTAGACTGACATTGAAACTTGAGGATTGTCCTCAAGTTCAAGGATGTCACTCAAACCTTCTATTCTTTTAGTTTAAAATGAAACATGTGCTAAACAAAATTCTTACCTGAAGCAAATTAAATATGCAACTAATGTTTCTTGTCTCATGCTTGCAATTATGAGTGTCAAGCTTTGGAAGCAACAAGAGCATATTGATGCTTATGATGTGATTGAACACCTTCAAAGGATGTTTGAAGGATAGGCTCATCAAGAAATATTTGACAATAATAAGGCACTATAAATTTGCATAAATGGGAGAATGAGATCCGGTTGGACCAAATATTCTAAAGATGATAGGTATATGTACCTTGATATTTCGGTTTCAAGATTGGTCTAGAGACTCATCTTGATTTGATCAAGCAATCTTTGAACAAATCTATCTCAGTTTGTTATGAACAAAATGAATGAGATAGATAAAACACCCACTGAGTTGTGAGGCATGGTTAGAACTGCTGAAAATAACACGGTAAAGGCATGAACTATATCCATATTGATGGTGTACACATGTAATACAAATAGGAAAGGAAACTGGACATGCAAGATTAACATTTAATTTTATTCGGTGCCAAACCAGAGTCCAATCTCAAGGGGGCTTTTGAAGTCTATTAGTGGTGTTACTAAAGAAGACAATTGTCACTTCTATGGTAATAACCAGATGATTGGAAGTTAAACTATCGAGCTTATTTGGAAGATCTAAAGAAGAAGACCATCAATGGTCAATCTTCATGTATAGGGTTAGAGTTGGAGAAAAAGTTGTTTCTCTAGTTGGAGTAACTCGGTACTTAATTATGCCCATAAGACAAAGTTGAGAACGTAGTAAATTATTAATATGTGCCCGCCTTTAGTGGAGACATTATATTAATTTCTTGTCAAAATAAGAAAGGTTATCATTTTATTTAAATAAATAAGATTTGTTTATTCTATTTCATTGATAAGGCTTATATTCTTGCACAATTAGTTAACAATATATGTATTTTAGATGACTCAAATCAAACACTACCTCTAGCATTATCATTTAAGCCATATTAATGAGAAACTCATTTCTGAGTTACATATAGATGGATACTTTGATAAATTTGATTTTGAATCATACGGAAGATGCGAAGCTTGTCTCATTGGCAAAATGACTAAATTTTCTTTTACCTGATAAGGTGAAAAGGCCATTGAACGATTAGGAATTATACATAGTGATGTATGTGTTCCAATGTGGACGATGGAAATGGGTGGCTTTTACTACTTCATAATAATTACTGATGACTTTAGTAGATATGGATATGTATATCTTATGAAGAACAAATCCGAATTTTTTGAAGTGTTCAAAGAGTATAAGGCCGAAGTAGAAAAGCAAATAGGGGAAAGTATAAAAGTTTTACGATCAGATCGTGGAGGATAATATTTAAGCCTCAAATTCAAGAGTTACTTGAAGGAGTGTGATATTGTATCACAACTTACTCCTTTTGGAACACCTTAATAGAATAGAGATTCTAAGAGGAGAAATCATACCTTGTTGGACATGGTGCGATCGATGATGAGTCTAGCAGATCTTCCAATCAGTTTCTAGGGTTATGCTCTAGAAACGGCTGCATATACACTTAACCAAGTTTCGTCTAAAGCGGTTCAAAATACTCCGTATGAGATATGGACTGATAAATGTCATAGCATGTCATTTATGAAAATTTGGGGACGTGAAGCATTTGTGAAACATTTAGCCTCTGACAAGCTTGAACCAAAATTAGATAAATGTTATTTTGTGGGATACTCAAGTGAGACTTAAGGGTATAGTTTTTATAATCCTTCCGAGAATAAAGTGTTTGTTGCTCGGACCGTTATATTTCTTGAGGGAGAACTAATTTCTAAGAATATCAGTGGGTGGACAATACACCTCGGCAAAGATCGAGAACTATATGATAATATTGAACCAGAGTTGGGACAAGATCATCATGTACATCAAAATGTTGAAAGTAATCTTGTTCAGGAAATAGGTTGTTCGTAGATTAAGTAGGATTTACCATACGCCCAAGAAAAATTATTGATTTCTCTTTAGTCAAGATGGTGTTGTGATGCTTACGATAATGATGAGCCTCTCACCTACAAAGATGCTATGAACAGATCAGACTTCGAGAGATGACTGGAGGCCCTGAAATCCGAGATGGAAATCATGTATCAAAATAAAGTATTGAATTTAGTTGATCCACTCGAAGTGGTAAAATGTATAGGGTGCATGTGGGTTTTCAAGAAGAAAACTGACATGGATGGTAAAGTACAGACCTATAAGGTGTGACTAGTGGGAAAATGTTTTAAACAAATTCATGGTATAGACTATGATGAGACTTTTTCACCAGTTGATATGGTCAAGTCCATTAGGATTTTGCTAGCAATAGCTGCTTACTTTGACTATGAGATTTGGCGAAGAGATGTCAAAATCGCTTTCTTATATGGGAGCATTAGAGATGATGTATATATTATACGACCTGAGGGTTTATAAGATCCAAAGTTTGCTAAGATGGTCGGTAAGTTGCTTCTATCTATTTATAGATTGAAGCAAGCCTCAAGGAGATGGAATATTTGTCTTGAAGAAACGGTCAAAGAGTTTGGCTTTATTCAAAATAAAGATGAACCATGTATTTACAAGAAGGTTAGTGGGAGCCATGTGATATTTCTAGTATTATAGTTAGATGACATATAACAAATAGGAAATCGCATACCTTCTCTACATGCTGTTAAGACTTGGCTGAGAAATAGTTTCTCAATGAAAGACTTAGGTGATGCTACCTATATATTGGGGATCAAGATCTATAGAGATAGATTGAGGAGATTAATTGACCTAGTCAGAGTACATACATTGATAAAGTATTGCGTAATTTTAGGATGCAGAAGGCAAAGAAAGGATATGTTTGGATGTCACATAGGATAGTGATCTCAAAGGATAATTTCACCCTAAATCATTAGATGATAGCTATTTGAGAAAGTTCCATATGCTTCAGCAGTTGGATCTATAATGTACATAATGATATATACTTTTCCTGATGTTTCGTATGATTTAAGCATGACGAGCATATATGTTCACTGTAATTCAAACGCGAAAATACACGCAAGCGTACACGATCACAAGTAGTATAAGATATAAGTCAAGTTCGTTCCCACATGGACTGGTTTAGGTTAATTTCATATTATGCACTTATGCAACAATGTATGATTATCGTTCCATGCTAAAACAAATAACATATTGAGTTTTGATTTTAAGTAAGAGATTATACTAAATAACATTAACTAAGAGAATAAAGATTGAATTACTTATATGAGAATAAACATGGGATTCTAACTTCATTAAATACTTCATTCAAAGTTTTGTCTTTAACCTTAGCATGTGATGGTGATGACAACTAATCAGATAACACGAAATTAGTATACCCTAACATTCATTATACGTATACCCTACTATCAAACATTCACAATTAAGATAGATATTGAATAGACATCAATTATGCTTAGTCCCTATATGTCTATAAAGATTGAAAATATAATGGTTTAAGAGCAAGTTATCTATCATGATTACATAGGGTGAATAAGATGGTTAAAATTAACCACGAATTATGCATGTCAATTCATACATAAACCTATGCTAGCACTACGCCATAGATGGCTTTAACCAACAAGAAAAATATGTTGCTACAGACCCCTTAAAATGTTACTATAGGTGAAAATTGGTCTATTGCAACACTTTTTCGGTGTTGGGTCTAAGGCCATCACTATAGGTATCTAACCTTACAACAGTGTCAATCTATAGCAATGTAGAAAAATAGGTTGCTATAGATATCAATTGCAACAGAATTTTCAGAGTATAGCAACACATACATGGTATTGTAATAGGTATATTAAATAACAAAAAGTGGGCCCCACATGTGGGCCCTGCATGGCATGACACGTAACATGACACGTGGTAGGACACGTGGTAGAACATGAGCATGACACGTGGTTGGATCCCACTGGTGGGACCCACATATGGGGCCCACATTATTTATGACAACACACTTATTGCAACACCTTTAGTGTTGCAAAAAAAAAATTTATGTGAATAATTTAGCAACCTATTGCAACATACGAATAGGCTATTGTAACATCAGAACTGTAAAAAAATTGAAATATACTTTTTAAATACTTGATTTCTCATAAATCACAACAACAATCATTTTATTGAGGATATTGTTATTGAGAACCCAAAAAACAAACTGGATTGTTGGGTTCAAGAAAGGAGAGTGCTTGCATATCTTAACAGAGCAAGTCATCACAATGAGGTGCCCCATTTCTATTTTCCAATCATGAAGGACCCTCATGTAAGTGAGGTAAGCACCACTGTCTCTACTATTCCAACCTCCCAAATTTCTTTGCCTTTGAGTGTGGCTGTGGCATCTCTGTCAATGACCTAACAGATGCCTACCCAAGCCACCAAAACAAAAACTTCAAAATCCAAAACAAAGAAAACCCCCTCTAGTTTCTCTCAAAAGAAACCAGTTGCAAAATCTACCAAAACTATAAGAGGGGAGTGTGAAGGGTGGTAAGGTAGGTGAGGGACAGGGTGAACATCAAAGAAACCCCAAGAATAAGGATGGAGAGGTAAGTGTACCCAAGCCTAGCCACACCACAATTTCCCATCAAACTGTGGTGATTAATAAGGAAATAAGCACAACTCTAGTTTCATCCTCCCAAAAGGATGTTACTATTGAAACAAGCTCCCAACCAGGAGCACAGGCCAAGAGGGTAAGGGACAGAAGCTCACCTCAAACTTATGCCAGAAAGAAGAGATCCAAAACTATTAGGGATGCACAAGGAACACACACAGTACAAATTGAAGCTAAAGACTCAGTCACTGCACTATCTCAAATTCAGATTGATGTGGCTCCAATAAATGTGGAGTCACAACCAAAATCTTTAATCATAGAAGCACCACAAACACCAAACTCTCCCACAAATTCTCTTGATGTGGATATGATCAACACATCAATTCCTGATTCCCCTTCTTTAACTTTATTGGGAAGCCAAAATCTAGTGCAAGTGAGCATCATCTTTTAGATGATTTGATGGCTCACTTACCAATTCTTTGAGGAACTGTTGAGACATCTATGCCCAAATTATCATCAATCTGCACAGAGTCTACGATAGTTTTCACTCCAAACTCTATCATTTCTTCTATTCCGGTGGATATTGTTCATCCGTCGGTTAGTGATTGTATCCCGACGGATGTGCCTAACGATAGTCATCCATCGGCTATCCTAACTACTACCCCGACAGATGTTCCTCATCCGTCGGTACTCTCTACACACACTAAAATTTCAATAATTATTACAAATATAGACGAGTTAATTGTTGTACAATCACTCTTAGGACTGAGGGAAGGGAGTGAACTGAGTGAGAGGCTGAGTTGCACTTAGGTAAAAGGAGAGAAAAAGAGTGAACAAATGTAGGCTATTTCTTCCATCCTGGCAAAAGAGAGTGAGAGGAGTTCCACCTTAGTAGGTGAAGGTGAGGGTGTGACGGTGGTGAGCCAAGGGGAGACCTTGATGCAAGAATAGAGAGAAAATGAGAGAAAAGCAGGTACAACTGAATGGGAAGAGCCCATTGTAAGTGAGTTAATGGATGCCAATGAGGCTGACAAGAGACATCTAATTCAGCAAGAATATCAAGCTATTTTAGACTCTGTTTCTTTTGAAGCTGGGGAATTTACTCACCCTGTGTCAGCATATCAAGTTCTAGTTTGTTAGGTCCCAATATGTTTGTAGAAGGGGGGGTTAAATACAAACTATACTGTTTAATCGAATAAAATGCGGAATAAAAAGGTGAAACAAAATTTAAGTTTAATAAAACTTTTATTAAACTTGAAAGGTGTTACAACAACGACATCTGTTACAAGGGATTAATCTCAAATCAATTATTATAAATCTAGAATAAATTCGACATGAACTTTTTCTATTTTTGCAATAAAAAGATCAAATGCTAAATGCGATTTGAGATTAAGTTTTAGGGATTTTGATCCGCTAGATTGTTACACAAGAACAAGATAAATAATTTTAGTGGTTTGGATTTAACTTTACAATCTAGAATTTTGATCTTGAATAAAGCAGATGAAAAATGAAATGTTTTGCTTTTGTTTCTGCTGTGTTCTTGACTTGGTTTTTTTGGATGATTTTCAGAATGAATGTCTTCTGCTTCTTTTATCAAAACAACCGAATGGAAATGAACTGCAATGACAATCTCTTGGCTCAGCAAGACAATCGGTAGAACTATCTTTAGAGCTAGCAAGACAATCAGAATGAACTAGCAAGACTTTCGGTATGACTATCAATTGTCATACCGATTGTCATAGTAGTTCAAATCATATTGTCTTAATGAATTAATAATTGATTTTAATCTAATAAAAATTCTGAAAACCCTTAATATTAATTCTGAATTAATTAATCAATTAATTCAATTAATCAATAAATTAATCTTTGCAGATATAATTTATTTTCTTAATTAAATTATATGACTTAATTAATTAATAGAGAATTAATACTAATATTGAGCAGCAACCATTTTTCTGAATATCTTCTGAAAATCACTGAAAATTATGAATCAATTCCACCACTTCAATGTTGACACTCGATGTACTGTCTGGTTCATGAGTGACTAACTTCCGTGACGTTTCTTCATGCCTTGACCTTGATACTCTTGATTTTCTTCAGACTAAATCCTTGTAATTAATTGATACCCTGACGAGATCTCTGTCACTTGATTAAATCCACAATCTTGATTTATATCACTGAGGCTTGATCAATTGCTTGAGCTTCTTCCAGTGAATTAAGTCATCAAGTCTGTAGAAGAACAATGTTACTTAATCCTTTGACATATGTTACTCTGTGAGATCTCTCTGACGATAGATCCACTATTTACTTATTACATTCTTATTTGAGTTGAGTTAAATCCTCGAATAAACAAATAGGCTATGACATATGCCTTTCAATCTCCCCCTATTTGTTTGTTAGACAATAACAACAAATACCTAGAGGATAACTTAACTAACAAATAAGAAAAAGATATAAACAGTAATGCAAAGTAAATAGCAGAAAAGTTCTGGATTATATTTAACATTTTCCAGATTCCAAAAGAAATTTACAAGTGAATACAAGATAGATGTTCCTCTAGCCTGAACATATAATTACATTAGTCTATCTTGATTCATAAAGCTCTAATCATATTACATTGAGTTTTGAGCTAATTGAATTCAGTTGTCTTCTCTTCTGACTTCACCTTCTTCTAAATCTTGAAACAACTCCTTGTCAAAGACACGATCCTTTTCTGAAGTGAAGCTGTCTGGCCTGACTGGTTGAACTCCAACTGTCTTTAGTTTATTCTTGAGTTGATTGTACCTTTTAATATTCTTTTCACAATAAGCTTGAATCAAATCAGCTGCTTGAGTTTTCAACATGGATGAATATCCAGCAGTTCTTAGGTGATGTTCCATCTAGACCAGATGCTTAGCTGAGTAGTCTTTAAGAGATTGTGAATCGAGCTGGCAGATTTGAAGACAGTCAGACTTGAAGAATCTTACCTGACGAGGATTGTTGACCACTTGAGGACTAGCCCTGCTGGCAAACTCTTTGAGCCTTTCTCGAAGAACTTCATTCAATTCTGAGCTTCTTTTGACTTTGTTGAGAAGAACCAAAATCTCTGACAAAGAACGATTCTCAAACAGATGAAGTGACACCTTGAAAGATCCTTCGCTCTGACAATATACAAATATGCTCATCTCATTTAGTGATCTGTAAAAGGCAGCTGTGATCCTTGAGACTTCAGTCTTTATAGCATTCATGTACATGTCATTGTTTGGATTAGAGATCTCCAGCTTGTCCAGAAGATGTAGAAACTGTCTATCATTGTTTGTGCTCAGCTGAGGCATATCAAGTACTCTCCTAGCGTCATCCCATTTTTCACCCATCTTTAGTCTGACATCTCTTCTCCTTTCTTGAGCCTTAATGTCATGAAGACGTTGCTTTTGAAGAGTTTCTGTTCTTTGTATGTCTTTCCTCATGTCAATGATTTGGGATACCTTTTTGAGTTCAGCTTCTTTTCTTTTCATCTCTGACTGCTGCTGCTGAAACTCTTTCTCAAACAGAGGATCCACTGGAGCTTCCTCTTCCCATTCTCCAAAATCACTTTCCTCCTCAGCTTCAAAGAAACCATCTTTATCTTCCAAGACTGGTTCAGTGGGAACGTCACAAATATCAAAGTCATCCTGTTCTCCACTATTGTAGATATCATCAGGCTTCCCTGTGCCTCCAGCAGACGACTCTTTTTCTTTTCCCTTATCACTTCTTCCTTTCTTCTCCCCCTTAGTTGAGGAATCCTCTACAGACTTTCCTTTAGATCCTCCATGACCTCCATCACCTCCCGAGCCTGAGCCTCCACCAGACGGCCCTTCAAAGAAAGTCCTTTGTTCTTCATTAGGGCAGTGAGAATTTTTGATCATGTAGTACTGGTGGTTCATCCCTTCATTCAGATGTTCCATACCCGTCTCTATCTTCAGAAATCTGGAGGAATCCAGTGAATGATTCATTTCAACCAAGTCTTCAAGAGAAGTCATTCTTGTATATAGTGAGCAGAAGTTTGAAATGTCGTCAGCTGATAACGTTGGAGATTCCTGGATTGAGTTAAGCTTTGGTACAACAGATGTCTTCAAATATGATATTTTAGTCCTGATAAGAGCCAGCTGATTATTGACAGAGGTGGAAGAAGAAGACCGTTCAACCACTTATGCTTTGAATGATTTAGCTTCAACCTGACTTTTTGCAAGTTGTTCCTTGAGATCAGCAATTTGAGCTAACAGATTTTCAGTGTTTGTGTCTGTGTGTACGCTCATCTGAATATCTCTCCTGTTTAATTCACTCATCTCACGTGCATGTGTATCTCTCAATATAATTGCTCGTGAGGAGTCTTCCTGAGGCTGATCTTCTGTACCTGCATTTAAAATCACCCTAGCCTCTTCAAGAGAGGTCAGTGGTGGTGAAATGGTAATTCGCGAGTCCCGATCCTCAGTCAAACCTATCATTTCATGTGAAATAGATGTCTGAATTGCTTCAGGGATAGATTGACCGAGTTGCCCTCCACTTTCTCCAGATAAATCTGCGAGTGGAGAATCCCGTGAGGGAGCCAGAGGTGTTGGATCTGGGAGGGGAGCAAATGACTCTATTAAAAGTGGCTGAGAGTCAAATTTTCCCTCAGAAGCATGTGAGTGCTCTTCTGCCGTAACTATGGCAGGCACTGTAACCGACTCTATGTGCACTCCTCGCTCTGTGTCCTGAGTAACATCTGTGGGTATGTATGGTTCCGTTGTGAGTAATGGAATTGTGCTTGACTCAGTACAAGATGCCATGGCCCTATGGCGAATTTCAATAGATTCATCCTGTTGAGAGGATGTTTCTAGTAACTGTTCCGTGGCCATTTCAAAGTCCATGTCCTGTTGGGAGGACAAGGATGGGCTTTCAGATGCCTCAGTAAATGTTCTTCTTTTCTTCGGAGGAGGCAGAGCTGAGGGTTCATTCACATCCACCAATACACCACTTCCTATTAACCTTCTGGGTAACATTTTAGACAGTGGGGGAGAGGTTGAGATAGATTGTGAAACTGTGTTTGTCTCTATGACCTGGGATTGAAGCTGTGGTTATACAACTTCATGGTCAGCCCTATTAACCACTGGGGGTCTTTCAACAGAAGTAGGAATGGAGTGAGATTGAAGAATTACTACCTGTAATGGAAGAGCATCTGATGTTGGAGGAGCCTGGGTGGCTTGAACCACTGGAGGTTGAGCTTGCTGTTCATGACCGGGAAGATTGAAAATAGGTAAAGGAATATAAGTGGCCATGAAAGCAGATACAAGTACTGGAACTTACATGAATTTGAAAGTTGTGTCTTGGCGGGTGTAAATCTTTTTGCTTACAGGAGGGGGTTCGGTTACTGCTGAGTTAGCAAACAGAGCCTTATGCTCAGGTGTGAGAAGATGATCTGCTATAAGCATGAGAAAACAAGCATAGTAACACGAGACCCTACGATTTGTAGAATGATCACGTAAAGCAGTAGTGAGACGTCTCAAAAGAATGGGTAAAAGTAGTTTACCAAAATTGATCCTTTGATTGAAAACAACCGCAAGACCAATATACTGCAGAGTGGAAGTGATGTTATGAAAGTTGGATTTAGTGCAGTTGGCAAACACTTTAGAAAGTGTATCGAAGAAAATGTCCCATTCAGACACCAAATTGGATTTTGAAAGTTTGGTTAAATTGATCACCCCCTAATAGTGAATAGCATGGAAAAAGTTTGAAATATCATTTTCAGAGGGCAAATTATAGAAATTGTCCATAGGAAAATTTAAAGCTCGATTGACGACTGTTTCATCAACCACATACTGTGTGTTTGCCACGGTGAATGAAAAGGATTTAAAATCATCGGCCACAGTAGAGGTTGTGCAAATCAGTCTTAGCAGATCAACATTTAAAATCACATTTGATTTAATAACAGAGCTAACAATCGAATGGTCATTTAAAAATCTAATCCACGGCTTAAATTTTTCTACATCACATTTATCTGGATTAAAATAACCAACCTCTTTATACGCGACAATTTGGAAATTGAGAGCCATTAAAAATATAATAAAACACAAACTTTCAGAATTTTAAGAATAATATTAAGAAAATTCGAATAAATAAAAAATTTAATAATTCGAATTAAATCAATTATATCCGAAAAATTTAGAAAGTAATGTATCTCGTTAAAATTCTTAATTCGCAATAACATATCTGAAAAACTCACAAGACACAAAACCAAATTAAAATACCAAAAACACAAGACACAAAAACAATAAGATTGTTTTGGGGAAAAAATGATTGATAGAAATAACTGAAATAAAAAAAATTGGGCAGCACTTCACTCCTGTATGTATACAAGTGTATGTATATATCAGAAGAGTGTGCTGAGTAAAAACTCGAGCAAGAAACAATGGTGACTGTGGTTGAATCGATGAGAGAGAGAGAGACAGTCGAAGAGAGACAGACGGATGTTTTAAAATAAAAGAGAGAGAGAGATGTAAACTAACAAAACAAAACAAAAAAACATTGACTAAGTAGTATAACTGGTATGACAATCCGGGATTGTCATACCGATTGTCATACCAGGCAAAATCAAATTAGAAAATAGAAGAAATAAAGTAATAAGAATAATAAATACTAAATATATATAACTGATATGACAATCTGATAGTCATACCGATTGTCATACCAGTATAAAATAAAAGGAAAATATTTATATATAAGGTTTATAACTGGCAAGACAATTGATAGTCATACCGATTGTCTTGCCAGTATAAAACTATACTGATTAACAAAATAAAACACAATTAGACTGAAATGACTTTCAGCAAGACAATTTCAATTGTCTTGCCGATTGTCATAGCAGCATTAAAATCAAAATAAACACACATAACTAAATATATATATATATATATATATGTACTAAAATGATTTTCAGCAAGACAATTTCAATTGTCTTGCCGATTGTCATTTCAGTAGAGAGACAATTAAATATTTACAGAAAATATTAACAAATATGGAAAACTGAAATAAAGTCTTATATTAATAGTAAAAATTCAGAAAATATTTACAAAAATAAAGACAATATTTCAGAATTAATTATTTTCATTTCAAAAGTAGATTTCTGTTGAATTTTAGAAAGTAAAATTCATAGAAAAATATTTTTAGTGAAAATAAAATATTCTGAGATATTTAAAATTAACAAGTAGAGTAAATAAAACAGATGAGATAATAAAAATTACATAGAAATAAGCAAGAAATATTGGAAAATGATAAAATAAATTTGCAAATGAATTTTTCATTTATGAAAAATTCATTTGTAAATTCACTCAAGAACAAATTTCAGATATTCACAAGTTTAATCACTAAAGCTATTCAACATACCCAATTTACCAACTAATTTGGTAAATATGGATTCATCAAGAGGTTTAATGAAAATATCTGCTATTTGTTCTTCTGTTGGAACAAAAAATAGTTCAACAGTACCATTCATGACGTGCTCTCTAATAAAATGATACCTGATGTCGATGTGCTTTGTCCTCGAGTGCTGCACAGGGTTGTTGGTGATGGCTATTGCACTTGTATTGTCACATAAAATAGGAATTTTGTTCAATACAGAGCCATAGTCTCGTAGCTGGTTCCTAATCCACAAGATCTGAGCACAGCAGCTTCCAGTAGCAATATATTCAGCCTCGGCCGTTGAGTTGGAAACTGTTTGCTGTTTCTTGCTGTACCATCAGACTAGCCTGCTACCTAGGAATTGACAACTCCCTGAGGTGCTTTTCCTATCAACAACACTTCCTGCGTAATCTGAATCTGTATATCCAACAAGGTTAAAACCAGATTCTTTAGGGTACCAAATACCTAGATTTGGTGTTCCCTTAAGATATCTTAGGATTCGTTTAACAGCAACGAGATGAATATCTCTAGGATCCGCTTGGAACCTTGCACATAAGCATGTAGCATACATAATATCTGGTCTACTTGCAGTAAGATAGAGTGATGAGCCAATCATACCTCTGTAGCTTGTGACATCTACCTTAATGGAGTTTTCACATGGTCCAAGCTTGACAGCTGTAGTTGACGGAGTCCTTGCTGATGCAGAATCCTCTAGATTGTACTTTTTGAGGAGTTCCTTGAGATACTTGGATTGAAAAATAAAAGTTCCATCTAACCTTTGATTTACTTGTAATCCAAGAAAGAACTTCAGCTCTCCCATCATGCTCATTTCAAATTTGCTGTGCATTAACTTAGCAAATCTCTTACAGAGATTATCATTAGTAGACCCAAATATTATATCATCCACATAGACTTGGACTAATATTGTATCATTCTTATGCTTTTTAGAAAAGAGAGTTTTGTCTATGACACCTCTAATAAAGCTATTTTCAATAAGAAATTCAGAGAGAGTGTCATACCATTTTCTCGGAGACTGTTTGAGTCCATAGATAGCCTTGAAAAGAAAGTAGACAAAATCCAAACGATCTGGATCTTCAAAACCAGGAGGTTGCTCTACATATACCTCTTCATCCAGCTTTCCATTCAGAAAGGCACTCTTGACATCCATTTGATAAACTTTAAAGTTAGAGAATGCTGCAAATGCCAAAAATATCCCGATGGCCTCTAGTCTAGCCACTGGAGCATAGGTTTCATCATAATCAATTCCTTCAGCTTGTGAATACCCTTTAGCTACCAGTCTTGCTTTGTTTCTTATAATCACACCATCTTCATCTAGTTTATTCCTGAATACCCACCGAGTACCAACAGCTCTCTTGTGTGTAGGTCTAGGTACCAGTTTCCAGACTTATTGACTTTCAAACTGATTGAGTTCATCTTGCATAGCAATCACCCAATCTGGATCAGTCAGTGCTTCCTCAATCTTCTTAGGTTCCATCTCAGAAAGAAATGCTGAGAACAGACACTCATTTTGAGTAGCACGTCTAGTTCTGACTCCAACATCTGGATCACCAATAATCAACTCAAAATGATGAGCTTTATTCCAGACAGTCTGTCTTGGAAGATTTGATCTTGATGATTCGCCTTAAAATTCATTGGGATGTTGTGTCCTACTAGATGATCCTTCAGCATCTCCCCCTGAGTTGTTGCCATGTTGAATTGAAAATTCTCCTTCAGTAGCAGTGGTATCTCCATTGTTGCCAAAGTTTCCATCACTATTACCTTGAGTATCATCATGATTAACAGGTTCTTCACCAACAACAACCTCAGGTTCTTGACCATGTTCTGATTCTGAATCTGACATATCATCAAACTTCAGTTTCTCAGAAGGATCTTCAGTTTGGATACTAGGGAGTTTAGTGTCATCAAATGTAACATTGACACTTTCAGTTACTTTGTGTTGATCAATGATATACACTCTGTATGATCTTCTTCCATATCCAACAAAAATACCCTCATATGCCTTTGCCTCGAATTTACCACGACGATCATCTCTATCCTTGAGCACGAAGCATCTGGCACCAACTACATGAAAGTATTTGATAGAAGGTTTCTGTTCATTCAAAATCTCATAAGGAGTTTTCATGAAGTCTTTGTTGATTAGAGTTCGATTCTGAGTATAACATGCAGTATTGACAGCTTCAGCCCAAAAGTACATTGGAAGACCTGATTCACTTAACATCATTCTTGCAGCTTCAATCAATGTACGATTCTTCCTTTCTACCACTCCATTTTGCTGAGGGGTTCTAGGAGCTGAAAATTGTCTGGTAATCCCTTTGTCTGTACAGAATCCATTGAGAAGTGAATTCTTGAATTCTGTTCCATTATCTGACCTTATTGCTCTAACAGAGACATTAGAATCTAACTCAATCATCTTGATATGATCAATCACAACTTGTGGTGTTTCATCCTTAGAGTGAAGAAATAAAACCCATGTATACTTGGAATAGTCATCAACTATCACAAGACAGTAATACTTCTTTGACATCGAAAGGACATTAACTGGTCCAAATAAATCCATGTGCAATAATTGCAGAACACCAGTTATGGAAGATGTGTCAGTGCCTCTGTGACTTGCTTTCTTTGACTTTCCTTTCTGGCAAGCCTCACATAGTCCTTCTGGGGAGAATTCCAGCTGAGTCAGACCTCTGACCAATTCTCTTTTGACAAGAGAATTCATTGTTTTGAAATTGAGATGAGAAAGTCTCTTGTGCCATAGCCAACTCTCATCTGACGATGCCTTTGCATAGAAACAATTGACTTTAGGATTGCTTCCAGAGTTCATGTCAGCTACAGACAGATTTCCTTTCCGGATTCCCATCAAGGAGGGTTTTTCACTTTTCTTGTACAGAATCTGACACTTCAGCTTGTCGAATAAAAGATTGTAGCCGTTGTCACAAAACTGACTAATGCTAAGCAGATTGTGTTCAAGTCCTTGCACAACATACACATTTTCAATGATAACATTTCCAGCTAGCAAACAGCCATATCCCTCCGTTAAACCTTTGCTGTTATCTCCAAAGGTAACCACTGGGCCAGCTTTCTCAACCACATTTGATAGCAGGGCTCTATCTCCGGTCATATGTCTTGACGATCCACTGTCAAGAATCCACACTACCGGTTGTACCTGTTTAATGCCCTGCAATACAAATGGATTAGACCTTCTTCGGAACCCAAGCTTGGCTGGGTCCGGCATAATTGTAAAATTGGCCTTTATCAGGCAAAACAACATTCTTAATTTTAATATTCTCAACTTTCTCAATGACTGGACATTTGACCTTGTGAACAGCCTTGACAAATTTCTGTTTAGGCTTAGGAACAAATGTCTTCTTTCTAGCTTTAGGAGGACTAGCAGTCTTAGACCTATCATGCTTTCTATTATTCACATGTTGACGAGGAGTAGTCTTATCATTAGAAACATGCTTACCATTAAAATAAGCATACATCAGATTAAAAGCACAAGTCATACAATCAGGAACACCACATGCTTTATGAGAGGGATTAACAATAGGCAACTTATGCATGGTAGACATGGCATTTGTGTTATCCAACTCATGTGTGTCTGAGTTAGTCTCAGTTGCTTTCACAACCTTGACTGGAACTTTTGACACACTTGACTTGGAGACAGCTTTCTCATTAGCATTATCTTCAGCACAGATTTCTTCTTGAATAATAAATGAGGTCTCATCAAATGGTTCAGCAATTGATTCTTTATAGAGGGGTTCATCAACACCCTTAAGCATATGTGGTACTTCCCTACCTTTAGCACATACATGAGGAGGGGAGTTTATGCCTAATTTTCCAATAGCAGTATTGTAATCATAACCTATTCCAGATGTTTGATTAACAGCTTGCTTATTGTAAAACTCTTTGGACTTCGAACAAGAATTAAAGTAAGCTTTAACCTTAACCTCAAGACCGGTGATCTTGTCTTTGAGAATAGTTTCAAGTTGTCTATAACAGTCAACTCTATTCTCTAGAAAAGATACTTGTTCTTTTAATTTATCTTAATTAATGTGCACAAGTCTTAATTCATTGACCTCTTTCTCAAGGTCTTTGATTTGTTGATTTAACAATTCATTATCACGACGAGCACAATCTAAGGAACCTCCTAGATGATAAACTAATTCAGCATCAGTAAATTTTACCTCTTTTCTTGACGATGAGGTATTTGCATCACTAGCCATGAGAGCAAGATTCCCAACTTCTTCATCTTCACTGTCAGTATCATCCCAGCTTCTTCCCTTTGCCAGGTAAGCCTTTTCAGATTTACTCTTCTGATTAGAATCATAAGAGTTCTTCCTAAATTGTTTTGGCTTCCTGCATTATGTGGCAAAGTGTCTCAACTCATTACAGTTGAAGCATCGAATGGTGCTTCGATCAACCATCCCTGTCTTGTACCCACCACTGCTGGTGTTAGAGGATGAAGATCAACCTTTCTGGAATCTGTTGTAGTTGGACTTGTACTTGAACTTGGGATTCCTTTTGAATCTGACATTTGAGAATCTCTTGACAATCAGGGCCATTGACTCATCCTCCAATTGCTCCAGTTCTTCCAAGGAATAAAAATCATCTCCTGATTCATTTGTAGTAGGAGGATCAAATTCTGCTACTATCACATTTTCTTCAACCTTGGAAGACTGTACCATTCTTTCTGACTGTTGAGATTGTTGATGTTGTTGATCTTCAGCTACTAGAGCAGTAGACGTGCTGACCACTCTTCCTTTCCCGTAAACTTCCTTCTGCTGAATCTGCTCCAACTCATAAGTCTTTAACACACCATAGAGCCTTTCCAAAGAAATCTCACTCGGATCTCTTACTTCTCTTATGGTAGTGATTCTATGTTCGAGATGAGTTGGCAGTGTTAAAAGGAACTTTTTGTTGACCTCCCTGATGGAATAGTATTTACCATTAATGTTCAGGTTGTTGATCAATGCATTGTACCTCTCAAACACTTCAGTGATTCCTTCTCCTGGATTGGATTTAAAGTATTCATACTCAGAGGTTAGGATTTCTAACTTGTTCTCCCTAACTTCCTCTGTGCCTTCATTAATAACCTTAATAGTTTCCCAGATATGCTTGGAATCTTTACAATTCATCACATGTCTATTCATCAAGGGATCAAGGGAATCTACTAAAATTAATTGAAGGCTAGCATCCAGGGAGGCTTCTTCTTTTTCAGCAGGAGAAAAATCCTCAGGATTCTTTACATAAGTTCTAGCTTTGGTGATCACCACATCATTTTCTATTACCTCTGGTTCAATAACCATTGGAATTTTTGGACCCTTCTTTAACACTTCCAGATATTTGGGATTAGCAACTTGTAAAAACAATAGCATCTTCTTCTTCCACATGATATAATTTTCTTTATCAAATAGTGGAATTTTAACGGTTCCAACTTTTTGTGTAGTCATTATGAATTTTTGAGTGAATAAAAAATTCAAGGAGTGAAAGAAACACAAAAGTCTAGGATCTTGATTTGTTCGTTAATCAGAAGGCTCTGATACCAATTGTTAGGTCCCAATATGTTTGTAGAAGGGGGGGGATTGAATACAAACTATACCGTTTAATCGAATAAAATGCGGAATTAAAAGGTGAAACAAAATTCAAGTTAAATAAAATTTTTATTAAACTTGAAAGGTGTTACAACAACAGTATCTGTTACAAGGGATTAATCTCAAATCAATTATTACAAATCTAGAATAAATTCGACATGAACTTTTTCTATTTTTGCAATAAAAAGATCAAATGCTAAATGCGATTTGAGATTAAGTTCTAGGGATTTTGATTCGCTAGATTGTTACACAAGAACAAGATAAATAATTCTAGTAGTTTGGATTTAACTTTACAATCTAGAATTTTAATCCTGAATAAAGAAGATGAAAAATGAAATGTTTTACTTTTGTTTCTGCTGTGTTCTTGACTTGGTTTTTTTGGATGATTTTCATAATGAATGTCTTCTGCTTCTTTTATCAAAACAGCCGAATGGAAATGAACTGCAATGATAATCCCTTGGCTCAGCAAGACAATCGGTAGAACTATCTTTAGAGCTAGCAAGACAATCAGAATGAACTAGCAAGACTTTCGGTATGACTATCAATTGTCATACCGATTGTCATAGTAGTTCAAATCATATTGTCTTACTGAATTAATAATAGATTTTAATCTAATAAAAATTCTGAAAACCCTTAATATTAATTCTGAATTAATTAATCAATTTATTCAATTAATCAATAAATTAATCTTTGCAGATATAATTTATTTTCTTAATTAAATTATATGACTTAATTAATTAATAGAGAATTAATACTAATCTTGAGCAGCAACCATTCTTCTGAATATCTTCTGAAAATCACTAAAAATTATGAATCAATTCCACCACTTCAATGTTGACACTCAATGTACTGTTTGGTTCATGAGTGACTAACTTCCGTGACGTTTCTTCATGCCTTGACCTTGATACTCTTGATTTTCTTCAGACTAAATCCTTGTAATTAATTGATACCCTGACGAGATCTCTGTCACTTGATTAAATCCAGAATCTTAATTTATATCACTAAGGCTTGATCAATTGCTTGAGCTTCTTCCAGTGAATTAAGTCATCAAGTCTGTAGAAGAACAATGTTACTTAATCCTTTGACATATGTTACTCTGTGAGATCTCTCTGACGATAGATCCACTATTTACTTATTACATTCTTATTTGAGTTGAGTTAAATCCTCGAATAAACAAATAGGCTATGACATATGCCTTTCATAGTTGAATAGGACAATGAGGCTGCAGAAAAGATGCTTAACTTGGTGCATACAACTGCTTCAATGCAAAGAGCAAAGGATGCCATCACAGCCATGCCACCTAAAGCTGGTTATGATGTTGACTATGGAACTGGTGAGTCTGAAGAGTTCTTTGGAGATGAAGATGGTGATGAAAAAGAGTTCATGGACATAGGGGGAGAAGCAGGCCCTAGCTCTAGATCAAACATTCCATCTTGGGTGTTTTCTAAAGAGTGTGATGAGCACCATTTCAAGATAACTCTTTTTCACATCATTCAACACACACATACTACTCTTCAAGCCACCACTAATGCCAGCACCAAGAAGCTTCTACAAGAACACCTCAACTCTCTACAACTACATCAAATACAATCTCTTCAACATAATCAAGATGTCACTTCAATCAAAATAGAGATTGACCAAGTCAAGAAGGATGTCTCTGAAAGATTGGATGTTAAATTTCCATATACAACAGTGCTTGACATCAACAGACAGTTGAGGAAGAATTATACTCTTGCAACTAAAGTGGATTCCCTGGACACTAGACTGAAAGAAGTGGAAATCTCTCTCACAGCTATTCATCTACATCAAGCACAACAAACTCAGTTGCTTCAAAGGCTGGTGGCTGCACAAACTTCTTCCTCCACTCTACTTGATGATAACAAAAAGGGGGAGAAAGAATCAACCATCCCAGTTAGTCAAGGAGGGCAAACCAGTGAGGGGGAGCATGTGTTAAATGTTCAAATCAGCCAAATAATAGTTCCAGAAATTAAATTACCAAAGCCACCAGTATTGGACAACATTGATCTGATCCAAATAGCAGTTGCTAAGCTTGATTCAAAGACAAATCTCAAGATGCTTGATGTTACAGCTGTTGAGAAGGAATTGGACGGCAAATGGAAGAAAATAGATGAAGAAATTCAGAAGAAATTTGGTCCGATACAGAAACCAGACAAGATCTTTCATCACTACTCACAAGTCAAGCAAATCTCTGTAAATGAAATGAGTCTAGGTAGCTCAGAAAAGGGCCAACCTTCATGCATCAAGTCTCCAAAGGCCAATCTGGTTTTGAAGCCTAAAAAGAACTATCCAAGGTTCTCAGACAAAAATCTAGTGGATCTTATGTTTGAGACACCAAGGACAGATGAACATAAGCTGTTGGCAAGGTCAATTGCATTTTTTTAAAGATCCAACTGATTCAGTGCTAAAAAGAAAAAATGCCAAGATCTACAGGAATGGTAAGGAAATCTGTGTGGTGGTTGGACACCCTCAGTTTGTAGAAGCCAAAAAGGAAGAAAAGGAAAGAATTAAGCAAGAAAATAAGCAGGCTGCTTTAGATGCTAAAAAGCTTAAACAAAAGAAGAAGCAAGCTGCTATCTTGGTCAAACTTCAAGCTGTGAAAGCTACAAGTGAGATCTCTGAGAAACCACATGTGATTACTGAAGCTCAAGATCAGAAAATGCTCAATGAACCTCAACAGAAAAGAAAATTCAGATACAAGCTCCATTCTAAATGAAAATTGGACTTCAGTGATGAGGAAATGGAAGACTACATTCCCAAACACTCTACAACTTCTACTCAAACATCCAAGCCCTCAGTGGTATATGAGGAATTCAAGGTGGATCCAACAAAGAACTTTCATGGTGAGCCTATAATTCCCAAGGATGAGCCAATAGACTGGAGAAGTTTGCCAATTCCTGAACTAAATTTACCTATCTTCAACAAGCCAAAGAAAACAAAGATAAGAGAAACCAAGAAAGTCAAGCCTGTGACTCTCACAACCAAAACCTTAGCCAAAGCTCAATCAACTGTTAACAAGGGAGATCTTCTATACATTTATGACAACAAAGAATTTTCAGAAATTAATCTCTACATGGATGAACTAGAAGAAGTGAGAGCAATTGATGCTCACAGAAATCTCCCTGAGAGACTAGTGTTCAAGTACAAGGGAGGGAGAGAAATCACATGTCCTCTTCACATGATTCTTCAAAAAAGCTACTCTGTACTTATAAAGGTCTTCTCATCCTTCAAGAAAAACTTTGGATTCAATATAACTGCAAGGAAATTGGTCCTAAAGAAGATAGAAGATCTAAGGAGCAATAAAGCCAAAGATGCACTCCCAAAGACTCTATCAATTCCCTTGACATAAAATAGAGTGCATTTGAGGCCTTATTGGCTGATGGAATTCATGGATGACAAGGGTGTTAAAATATTTTTCAGACAGGATGACGAACTGAGTATCTCTAGCAATGAGACTCTATTGGAAATACAAGAACAGCTGGATCTATCAGATGCTGAAGAACTTGAATTCCACAGAAAACTCTAAAATCAAATATAAGAAAATAATAGGAAGCTTGGGAAGAAATTCAGACAATCAAGGAAATAGAAATCATCTGTTCAGACTAGAGGGGCACCTTGATAATGATTATGAAAACTCTTGTACACTTTGCTTTGTTCAATTTTAAATAAACTGTAGCCTTATTGGTTTTATCTACTATATTTCAATCTGTACATTTAGGTTGTTTTTTTATCATCAAGTTTCCCTTAATTTATGGCTACAATTCCAGTAGACATAAATTGGGGGAGATTGTTAGGAATATGTTGTGAACTTGATGATAAGTTAAACAAAACACCTTAGTAGATTTAACTTGGTGAATTTGTAGCTCTCGACGGATGTTTTATTATAGTCCCGACAGATGATCTTTATAGTCTCGATGGATGATAACTGAACATCCATCGAGAGTGTAGCTTATGTAACAAATAAGTATTATAGCTCATTTCTGCAAACAAAAATATTTTAGCCGAGTAGATTCTGTAGGATTCTCTAAGTCATGTTGACTACTAGATTGGTATACAGAATAGGTTGGCTAATTGTAAATATGAGATGTCTTGTAATTCTATATAAGTGAAATGGAGTCAAGTGATAGATAGACTCCCGACGGATGATCTACAAGGCTCCCGACGGATGATCAACATAATCCCGACGGATGATCATATTCAAAATAGCTGTTGATAGTGACAACTCAGTCACATGCAGTGGGTGTTTGCAAAAGGAATGTGGCAGCCTATTAAGCAGGATTTTGAGAACAAAGAAGCATTACCATTTTCATGCAAATGTGAAGATATTCAAAGATGCTGGATAGAGTAATATTACAGCATGATATTAGACTAGATTCATTTTGTTTTATTGTATTGTCTTATTATCATGTAACTTGGTGATATATAAACCAAGAGTATCAAGTAGGAAAAATAACTAAGCAACCACATTTTTCAGAGAGATAGATAAAGTTGTACTTGTTAAGAATTTCTTTGTAGTTTGTTTGTTCACTGGTAAAGCAGTTGTGTGCTATTCAAAGCATCATAGAGTTCTCACTTTGATATATATATATATATATATATATATATGGTGGATAGATTAAAATCCACCAGAAAGTTTTAAAGCTTTGTGTTTTATTACTTAGTGTTTTGATTTCTATTATTCTTCCATTCCGCATTACTGCAAATCAAACACTGTTATATGTATTAATTTAGAACATTTTTAAAATCTCAAAAAGTAACCAGAATTACATTCAACCCCCCTTTTGTAATTCTTGTTGCGTTATTTTAGAATAATAAGTATATTTCCTTGAAAAGCGTCTTTCTTTATCCAACTAATGCCTGCAATGCAAAAATACAAAACCACCAATTTAAGCCTGAAATGACGCGTTCCAAGTAGATATAAAATCCACTTATCAATATACCAGTCTAATCCAGGTGAGGGTTAGTGGATAGTTCTCAAGAATATTCTTAAGTACTTAAACAAGAATACATATTTTTTTTGGTCTATGGAGAAGATAGGGAACTGGTTGTAAAGGGTTATACTGAAGCTTGTTTCTGAACCTAATTTTTATACAGACAAGGATGATTATGTGTCTATGTCTGTTTTGTGTTTTGTCTAAATATAAGTGATTTTAGCTGGAATAGTTCACAACAAGAACATTGATGATTCTATAATGGAAGCCAAATATATTTGATACTTTCAAAACAGCCAAAGAGACTGTTTGGGCATGTGCTTAGGCTATATCACCTTATTAATGAGATAAATGATCATGGAGATATATATGTAAAGTGCATACAAATGATAATAATACAGACCTATTGACTAAGGCTTTGGCGCAGAAGAAGCACGATGGTCATACTAGTTCCATATGTATTAGATACATGGGTGATTGGCCCTAGTGCAAGAGTGAGATTGTTAGTGTTTGTGCCCTAGAGACAACACTATGATGTTTTAGTTTAATACGTTTGGATTATTAATATTTATGTTCTATCGATTATTCCTTTTATAATTTTTTAATTTTTAATTAACTGCAATATAAATGTTAGATTAATAAATGTCCTTGGAATATGATATGCAATTCTATATCTCTAAGTACGTGACTTATAAATGAGATTATGAGAATGGTATCAATACTCTTAAAGGTCCCTAATCGAGTATTATTATAGGGGACAATAATAATTCATTAAGACTAGTGTGTTTGTTGACTGATGATCACATCTTATTGATCATAGGTATGGTGATACTAAAGTCAAAACACAGGCATATGTATTAGATACATGCAGCTGGATTGACCGGTTACGAGATACTACATGTTTATAGAGTCAAAAGTTATTTTCACAGTGATAATGATCTAATGGTCCTTAGACCTGAATTCGTTATATTTCTATACGAAAAATAATATGCTTTAATTCCATTAGAAGTTATCCTTGATCGGGTAATGATAAAAGTGGACATTGGGTATATTATAAATCGTATGTGAAATATGAATGATATAGATGTGATTTAACCCTCCGATTTTAGGAGTGATATTATTGGCCTCTTGTGTAAGTTAGACTATTAAATGCGTGGCCACGCTCAAATGTTGATTTAATATAATAGTCTACTTATTGGTCAAAGAAACTTGGATTAAACTATGATGAGGATGACACATTACATTCCTCTAGTTTAATCTATATTATTTGGTTAAAGGAATTATATTACATCGTACCTTATTACAAAAGATTTAATCGAATTATCGATTTAATTATTATTACTTGGGTAGCGATGATGTATTACTAGATGCCACTCATTGTTTATAATTTTAATACGAGATATTAAAATTATTGCCAATGTAATAATAACCTACAGGGTCACACACAAAGAACGCTTGAAGGAGAAATAATTTAAATTATGAAATTAAATTAAATAAGTAATTTGTTTTATTTATGATATTAATTAAGTATGACTTCACTACTAGAAATAGTGCCTATGACATCACCCCTTTAACATCGGTTAGAAATGTGACCGATGTTAAAAGCAATTTTAACATTGGTCACTTCAAAACCGATGTTAAAGGGGTTGTAAGACATCACTATCTGAACTAGCCGATGTCTATAATCGTTTTTAAAAAAAATAAAAAAGCCCCGCTTCTTTCTTTTCCCCGTTAATACACCAAAAAGTTCCCCCCTTAGACACAATTTTAATTTCTCAGTTTTTCCCCCTTTAACCAAAAACATTCCCCCGCTTCTCTCTCATTCTCTCTTCTCCCTTCTCTCATTCTCAGCCTCTCTTCTCTCTTCCCTCTCACTCTCAACATCTCTCTTCTCTCTCACTCTCTCATCATACTCTCAGAGCCTCTCTTCTCTCTCATCTCTTACTATCTCTCTTCTCACTCACCCTCTCTAAACCTAATTATACCCATCTCAAACCTCTAAAACCCCTATTTATACAAACCCTTACTTAAACTCGATTAATTAAAAATTGAGCTTAATTGGTCCTAAATAACCTTGAAAAAAGTTTGGTCTACTCGATTAGAGTGAGAAAATTATGTTTATTTCAAATTTATCAAGGGAAGATTTTATGGACTTATTATTTTAGCAAGTGGTTAAAGTTTCAGTAACTATGTTGTTAGCCTTTTTTAGTAATTTGTATAATTTTTGTGCGATTTAGAAGTTGTTATTATGGACCTCTATTGGAGCAAGCAGCTAATGTGTTGTGTTGCAGTGAACTACAGAAAGACAAAAGTGTGGCCACAACAACCAGGTAATTTTGTAATTCTTATGGTTTGTCTATATTATTTATTCAAATTATTTTTTTACATGGACTCTGACATTTTCAACTTTTGGTTGTATTCTTTTGCAGTTGAGGCCAAAGAAGAAGATCAAGTAAACATAATATCAAGTGATTGTTCTTGTTTTATCTTGGGAAGTGTCGTTATTGAAGTGAATTCTCTTTAGTTTTAAAAATTAATATTCTATAGTAGTAATTTATTAAGTTATTCCTGGCCTTGAGTTTACCAGATGATTTTTTTTTCTAGACGACAGTTGGATTTCCTAGTCTATCACATTACATTATAAGTTGTAATCCTTTTTGAAAATCCTTATCTTATTTGATTTAGCAATAAATTAGAATTCCTCTTATTCCATGGATCTTATAAACGTACTTGATTCTTTAAAACAAATTCTTGAAAACCATAATATTTCCTCTCTTAAGTTAAAAGTATATTGTTATCCCCTAACAATACAACAAGAATTACAGAAGGGGGGTTGAATGTACTTCTCGCTTCTTTTTCAGATTTTAAAACAGTTCTTACTTAATACATATAACAGTGTTTGATTTGCTAAGGTGCGAAATTAAAAGATAATTGAAATCAAACCACTAAGTAATAAAACACATGCTTTAAAACTTTCTGGTGGATTTAAATGTATCCACCAGATATATATATAAATATATATATATATATATATATATCAGTTTGAGAACTCTGTGTAGCTTAAAATGGCTCACACCTGCTTTACAAGTAGAACAAATAAACTACAGAGAAATTCTTGACAAGTACAGCTTTTTCTATCTCTCTTTAAAATGTGTTTGCTTAGTTGAATGTTCTACTAGCTACACTTGGTTTATATATCACCAAGTTTACATGACAATAAGACAAGATAATAAAACAAAACATATCTAGCCTAACTTCATGCTGCTTCACTACTCTATTCCAGCATCTTCGAATATCTTCACAATTACATGGAAATGGTAATGCATCTTTGTTCTCAAATTCCTGATTTACAAGCTGCCACATTCCTTTTGCAAACACCCAACGCATGTGACTGTGTTGTCACTGTCAACAGCTATTTGAATTTGATCATCCTTCGAGACTATGCTTGTCATCCGTTGGGAAGCTTTGTTGATCATCCGTCGGGAGTCTTGTAGATCATCCGTCGGGTGTCTATTTGTCACTTGACTCCATTTCACTTATATGGAATTACAAGACATCTCATATTTACAATTAATCAACCTATTCTGCATATCAATCTAGTAGTCAACATCACTTACAAATCACTAAGTAATCTACTTGACTAATACATGTTGTTTGCAGAAATGTGCTACAGTTCTTGTTATTACATAAGCTACTCACTCGATGAATGTTAATCTGTCATCCGTCGGGACTGTAAAGTTTATCAATCAGGACTATATTAGATCATCCGTCGAGTGCTACAAAATACACTAAGTTAAATCTACTAAGGTGTTTTGTTTAGCTTATCATCAAGTTCACAACATATTCCTAACAATCTCCCCCAATTTATGTCTACTGGAATTGTAGCCATAAATTTAAGAGAAACTTGATGATAACAAAACACCCTAACAATACAGATTGAAAAGTATTAGATAAAACTGATAAGTGCTACAAAATTTACTGAAAATTGAACAAAGCATAGTGTACAAAGAGTTGCTCATAATAATTATCAAGGTGCTCCTCTAGTCTTAGCAGATAATTCTATTTCCTTGATTGTCTAGATTTCTTCCCAAGACTCCTGTTGTTTTCCTCTATTTGAACTTGGAGTTGTCTGTGGAATTCAAGTTCATCAGCTTTAGATAGATCTAGCATTTCTTGCATTTCCAATAGAGTCTCATTGCTAGAGATACTCAATTGGTCATCCAGTCTGAAGAATCTTCTAACTCCCTTATCTTCCATGAATTCCATTAGCCAATAAGGCCTCAAATGCACTCTCTTTCCTGTGAAGAGAATTGTAAGAGTTTTTGGAAGTGTATCTTTGTCTTTATTACTCCTTAGCTCTTCTATGCTTTTTAGAACCAGTTTCCTTGCAGTTACATTGAACCCAAAGTTCTTCTTGAAAGATGTGAAGACTTTTATCAGAACAAATTGGCTTTCTTGAAGAATCCTGTGAAGTGGCCATGTAATTTCTTTCCCTCCCTTGTACTTGAACACCAGCCTTTCAGGAATATGTCTGTGAGCATCAATCCCTCTTACTTCTTCCAATTCATCCAAGAAGAGGTTTATTTCAGAAAACTCCTTGATGTCACATATGTATAAGAGATCTCCCTTGTTGACTGTGGGTTGAGATTTAGTTAGGGTTTTGGATCTTAACGTCACAGGCTTCACTTTTTTGATTACTCTAGTCTTTGTTCTCTTTGGCTTGTTGAAGCTAGGAAAATTTAGTTCTGGAATTGGCAAACTATCCCAGTCTATTGGCTCATCCTTTGGAATTATAGACTCACCATGAATATTCCTAGTTGGATCCACCACCTTGAATTCTTCATGTACCACTAGTGGCTTGTATGGTTGAGTTGTGGATGTAGACTGTTTGGGAATGTAATATTCCATTTACTCATCAATGAAGTCCAATTTTCTCTTGATTCTTTGCTTTTACCTTGGCTTCTTCATCTGTTGGGGTTCTTGTTGCCTTTTCTGATCTTGAGGTTTAGCAATCACAGATGATTATGTAGAAATCTCAGTTGTAGTCTTCACAGCTTGAAGTTTGGCCAAGATAGCAGCTTGCTCCTTCTTTTGTTTAAGCTTCTTAGCATCTAAGACAGCTTGCTTCTTTTCTTGCCTTATTCTTTCTTTTTCTTCCTTTTTAGCTTCTACAAACTAAGGGTGTCCAGCTACCACACAGATTTCCTTACCATTTCTGTAGATCTTGGAAATCCTTCTTTTAAGTGCTGAATCAGATGGATCTTTGAAAAATGCAATTGACCTAGCCAACAGCTTTTTCTCATTTGGCCTAGGTGTCTCATACACAGTATCCATAGGATTTTTGTCTGAAAATTTTGAGTATTTTCTTTTAGGATTCATGACCAGATTTGCCTTTGGAGACTTTATGCAAGAAGTTTGGCCTTTTTCCAGATAACTCAAACTCATCTCTTCTACAGAAATCTGCTTGACTTGAGAGTGATGATTAAAGATTTTGTTTGGTTTCTGAATTGGTCCAAATTTATGTTGAATTTCTGCATCTATTTTCCTCCATTTATCATCTAATTCCTTCTCCACAGCTGCAACATCAAACATCTTGAGAATTGTCTTTGACTCAAGCTTAGCAGCTACTATTTGGATCAGATCAATGCTGTCCAATACTGGTGGCTTTGGCAGAGTAATTTCTGGAACAATTACTTGGCTGATTTGAACATTTACCACATACTCCCCCTCACTAGTTGGCTCTACTTGACTGACTTGAGTATTTGATTTCTCCCCCTTTTTGTTATCATCAAGTAGAGTGGAGGTAGAAGATTGTGCAGCCACCAGCTTTTGGAGCAATTGAGTTTATTGTGCTTGATGAAGATGGATAGATGTTAAAGAGACTTCCATTGCATTCAGCCTTGTATCCAAGGAATCCACTTTAGTAGCAAGATCATAATTCTTCCTTAGCTATCTCTTAATGTCAAGCATTATTGCATTTGGAAGTTTAGCATCCAATCTTTCAGGGATATCCTTCTTCACTTGATCAATCTCAGTTTTGAGAGAAGTGACATCCTGATTGTGTTGAAGACCCTAGATTTGATACAATTGTAGATAATTGAGATGTGCCTGTAAGAGCTTCTCGGTGCTAGAATTTGTTGTGGCTTGAAGAACATTATGTATTTCTTGGATTTGATAGATGAGAGTGGTTTTGAAGTGTTGAATATCACAGTCCTTGGAGAATGCCCATGATGGTAGGCCAGATCTAGAGCTAGTGCCTGCTTCTCCCCCTATATACATGAGCTCTTCATTATCATCACCATCATCTCCAAAGAAATTTGCAGATTCACCAGTACCATAGTCAACCTCATCATCAGCTCTAGGTGGCATGGATGTGATGGCATACTTTGCTCTTTGCATAGATTTAGTGGTGTGCACTAAGTTGAGCATCCTTTCAGCCTCCTCATTGCCTTGTCCAGCTAGAGTTTGATAAGTTGGAACGGGATGAGTAAATGTCTCAGCATCCAGGGAGATAGATTTTATGACAGCTTGATATTCTTGCTGAAATAGTTTCCCCCTTTCTGCATCACTGACATTCATTGACTCACTAGCAATGGTGTCCACCCTTATCACTCCTGTATCTGCATTTCTCTCATAATATCTCTTTTGTTGCATCAAGGGCAACCCTTGGTTTCCCACCCTCACACCCTCACCTTCACCATCTAATGTGGGACTCCTCTCACTCACTTTTTCCAGACTTGAAGAAATGGCCTGTATTGGTTCACTCATTTCCTCTCCTTTTGCCTAGGAGCAACCCAGCCTCTCACTCAATTCACTCCCTACCCTCAGTCCTAAGGGTGATTGCACTACTACTAAGTCATCTGAACTTGTGACAATTGTAGGAATTTGAAGTTGTGCAGATACTCCCAACGAATTAGGAATATCCATCGGGATAGTAGTTTGGCTAGCCGACGGATGATTGCTGTTAGGCACATCCATCGGGATACAATCACTACTCGACAGATGAATAATATCCACTGGGATTGAAGAAATGAATGAGTTTGGAGTGAAGACTATTGTAGACTCTGTGCAGATTGATGAAGATTTGGGCACATATGTCTCAATAGACTTAGAAAGAATTGGCAAGTGGGCCAACAAATCATCTAAAAGATGATGCTCACTTGCTTGGAATTTTGGCTTCTCCAATAGACTTGAAGATGGAGGATTTGGAAGTGATGTATTAATCATGTCTACATCAAGTGAGTGTGTGGATGAATTAGGTGTTTCAGGTGCTTCTAATATTAGAGATTTTGGCTGTGACTCCACATTTATTGGAGCCACATCAATCTGACTTTGAGATGGTGCAATGACTGGATCTTTAGCTCTAGTTTGCACTGTGTGTGTTCCCTGTGAATCCCCAAGGGTTTTAGATCTTTTCTTTCTAGCTTATGTCTATGGTGAACTTGTGTCCCTAACCCTCTTGACCTGTGCTCCTGGTTGGGAGCATGTTTCAATAGTAACATCCTTTTGGGAGGATGAAACTAGAATTGAGCTAATATCCTTATTAACAACCACAGTTTGTTGGGAAACTGTGGTGTGGCTAGGCTTAGGTACACTAATCTTACCATCCTTATCCTTAGGGTTTCTTTGATTTTCACCCTGTCCCTCACCTTGGTCACTCTCCTTCACACTCCCTTTTTGTGTTTAGTAGTTTTTGCAACTGATTTCTTTTGAAAGAAACCAGAGGGGGCTTTCTTAGCTTTGGATTTTGAAATTGTTGTTTTGGTAGCTTGGGTAGGCATCTGTTGCGTTATTGACACAGATGCCATAGCTACACTTGAAGGCAAAGAAATGTGTGAAGTTGGAAGAGTGGAGACAGTGGTGCATACCTCACTTACCTGAGGCCCCCCCATGATTGGAAAGTAAAAGAGGGGCACCTCTTTGTGGTGACTTTCCCTATTGAGATTAACAATGGCTCTCCTTTCTTGAACCCAACAATTCAGTTTGTTGGTTGGGTTCTCAACAACAATGTTCTCAATAAGATGGTTAGCAAGTATCATAAAGAATCTAGCCTAATAGACACTTTTACCTCTTTTATTAAGTTCTCTTAACTTATAACCTAACTCAAACATGATCATGTCACTGAAATTAAAGAATTTATCAGTAACCAGCATATAAAGCATGTTAAGCATAAAAATCTTAACAGAATCAAAATTGCTTATTTTACCAGAAATACTTTGGTAACTACATCACACACATAGCTCCATTCTTTTTTAAGACCTAGCCTCCTAATATCACTCAACTTAGAGGTGGGGAGAGCATAGCCAATAGAATTAAGCATGTTAACTATATCAGTATCTGTGTATGTAACAGTAGTAGGGTTATCCAGAATTCTAAAGCATGCATTGATAATGTCACTATTAATGCAAAACTGCTTACCTTTAAGAGTGAAAGTTATGGTCTTGTTAGTAGAGTTATACACGGCAGTTGTCCATATCTCCTCCACAACTTTACAGTAGATTGTGGGTGATTCAAGCATAGCATAACTGAGTTTACAACTCTTCACAAAGTCCATCATCTTGTGAAAGTCTCCAGACTGTGGAATCTCCTTGTTCACAAGAGCTACAAAGTTGTTCTTTTCATAGATAAATCCAGATTGAGACATGATTTTGACTACTGGTGCCATTGTTAGAGAATGAGAAATTTGCAGAGAGAATATTTGCTTTGAAGAAGAAAGGAAGATAAAGCAATTGATTTGAGATTTATAAAAGAGTAGAATAAAAATGAATTCCTCTTTTATACTATCTCAGAAATAAACTGTCAAAAATAATAAAGTGAAATAAAGTAACCAATCAAAATAGCCCAAAATATCCGTTTAAAAATAAATAAAATGTAAAAATTCTGTCACTTATCCATCGTGTTATACTTAAAAACTGTAAGTATACCCGATGGATAATGTTCAGAGATTTAACGGCTAAGATTGAGACAATTCGACGGATGGGAATAAAACAATTATCCGTCGGGTTATAAAATAATCCAAAAAAGTAATTGATTTTTATTTACAGATAATATTCTGATGGATGATCGAACTCGATGGATAATGAGCATCCGTCGGGTAAATTTTGACTTATCCAAAATTTTATCCAAAACAGAAAAATCAATTAAGTTTCTGGCTGCATTATAACTTGCAAAAATATCTGAAATAATTCAAAAAAAATTAAGCATACCTAACTCACTTACCAACCTTGAAAAGGTGGATTCATCAAGTGCCTTGGTAAATATATCTGCAAACTGCTTTTCACTTGGAAAAAAATGAAGTCCCACAGTACCATTCATCACATGTTCCCTAATAAAGTGGTACTTGATGACTATGTGCTTTGTTCTTGGATGTTGTACTGGATTTTCAGTGATGGCAATTGCACTTGTGTTATCACAAAAAAGGGAATTCAAACCACTTGTAGACCATAGTCCAACAATTGGTTTTTCATCCACAAAATCTGTGCACAGCAACTACCAGCAGCAATATATTCAGCTTCAGCTGTAGAAGTAGAAACTGAATTTTACTTTTACTGAATTAGGACACAAACTTGTTCCCTAGAAATTGACAGGTTCCTGTTGTACTTTTTATGTCTATTTGATAACCTGCATAATCTACATCTGAATAACCAGTTAGATCAAAACCACAATCTCTAGGATACCAAATGCCAAGTTTTGGTTTTCCCTTGAGATATTTGAAAATTCTCTTAATAGCTACTAAGTGAGATTCTCTAGAATCAGCCTGAAATCTAGCACAAAGACAAGTAGCAAACATTATATCTGGCCTACTAGCTGTTAAGTACATAAGTGAGCCAACCATGCCCCTATAGCTTGAAATATCCACAGACTTTTCAGTAGTATTTAATTCAAGCTTAGTTACAGTGGCCATAAGAGTTTTTGCATATGTGCAATCCATTAGATCAAACTTCTTTAAAAGATCATGAATATATTTAGTTTGTCTAATGAAAATTCTATCACTAACTTGCTTAACTTGTAAACCAAGAAAGTAAGTTAGTTCTCCCATCATACTCATTTCATACTTACTTTGCATTAATTTGGCAAACTTTTTGCAAAGTTTTTCATCTGTAGAGCCAAATATAATATCATCTACATAGATTTGAACAAGTATACTAGAGCCATTAACATTTCTAAAGAATAAAGTTTTATCAACAGTATCTTTTGTGAAGTGATTTTCTAAAAGAAACTTTGATAAAGTGTCATACGAGGCTCTAGGTGCTTGCTTCAGTCAATAAAGTGCTTTCAAAAGATAGTAGACATATTCTGGAAAATTTGGATCTTCAAAACCAAGAGGTTGACTGACATAGAATTCCTCCTCCAAATCTCCATTTAGAAAGGCACTTTTGACATCCATTTGATAGACCTTGAAATTGGCATGAGCTGCATAGGCTAAGAAAATTCTGATGGCTTCAAGTCTTGCAACAGGAGCAAAAGTTTCATCAAAATCTATTCCTTCTTGTTGACAACGGCCCTTAGCAACCAATCTAGCTTTGTTCCTGACCACTATGCCATTTTCATCCATCTTATTTCTGAATACCCACTTGGTGTCAACTAGATTCTTTCCTTTAGGTTTGGGTACCAGCTTCCATACCTTGTTCCTTTCAAATTTTTTTAGCTCCTCCTGCATAGCTAAAATCCAATCAGGATCCAACAAAGCTTCTTCTACCTTCTTTGGTTCTTCCTTAGATTGGAATATGCTATATAAACATTCTTCTTGAATTGCTCTCTGTTAGGTCCCAATTTGTTTGTAGAAGGAGGGTTGAATACAAACAATACCGTTTAATCGAATAAAATGCGGAATAAAAATGTGAAACAAAATTCAAGTTAAATAAAACTTTTATTAAACTTGAAAGGTGTTACAACAACGGTATCGTTTACAAGGGATTAATCTCAAATCAATTATTACAAATCTAGAATAAATTCGACATGAACTTTTTCTATTTTTGCAATGAAAAGATCAAATGCTAAATGCAATTTGAGATTAAGTTCTAGGGATTTTAATCCGCTAGATTGTTACACAAGAACAAGATAAATAATTCTAGTGGTTTGGATTTAATTTTACAATCTAGAATTTTGATCTTGAATAAAGCAGATGAAAAGATGAAATATTGCTGCTTGTTTTTCTTTTCTGCTTGTTCTTGACTTGTGTGTTCTGTATGAATAATTGCATGAATAATGTCTTCTGCTTTCTGTTGTTTAAGTAAACAAAACAATCCAGTTGAATCAGCAAGACTTTCGGCAAGACAATCAAATGAACTGGCATGACAATCCATTTGAACTGGTAGGACTTTCGGTGAGACTATCCTTTTGAACTAGCAAGACAATCCCAATAGCTAGCAAGACAATCCGAATGAACTAGCAAGACTTTCGGTATGACTATCAATTGTCATACCGATTGTCATAGTAGTTCAAATCATATTGTCTTACTAAATTATTAATAGATTTTAATCTAATAACAATTATGAAAATCCTTAATATTAATTCTGAATTAATTAGTCAATTAATTCAATTAATCAATAAATTAATCTTTGCAGATATAATTTATTTTCTTAATTAAATTATTTTGACTTAATTAATTAATAGAGAATTAATACTAATCTTGAGCAGCAACCATTCTTCTGAAAATCTTCTGAAAATTACTGTCAATTATGAATCAATTCCACCACTTCAATGTTGACACTCGATGTACTGTCTGGTTCATGAGTGACTAACTTCCGTGACGTTTCTTCAAGCCTTGACCTTGATATTCTTGATTTTCTTCAGACTAAATCCTTGTAATTAATTGATACCCTGACGAGATCTCTATCACTTGATTAAATCCACAATCTTGATTTATATCACTGAGGCTTGATCAATTTCTTGAGCTTCTTCCAGTGAATTAAGTCTTCAAGTTTGTAGATGAATAATGTTTCTTAACCCTTTGACAGATGTTACTCTGTGAGATCTCTTTGACGATAGATCCACTATTTACTTATTACATTCTTATTTGAGTTGAGTTAAATCCTCGAATAAACAAATAGGCTATGACATATGCCTTTCAATCTCCCCCTATTTGCTTGTTAGACAATAACAACAAATAGCTAGAGGATAACTTAACTAACAAATAAGAAAAAAGATATAAACAGTAATGCAAAGTAAATAGCAGAAAAGTTCTGGATTATATTTAACATTTTCCAGATTCCAAAAGAAATTTACAAGTGAATACAAGATAGATGTTCCTCTAGCCTGAACATATAACTACATTAGTCTATCTTGATTCATAAAGCTCTAATCATATTACATTGAGTTTTGAGCTAATTGACTTCAGTTGTCTTCTCTTCTGACTTCACCTTCTTCTAAATCTTGAAGCAACTCCTTGTCAAAGACACGATCCTTTTCTGAAGTGAAGCTTGCTGGTCTGACTGGTTGAACTCCAACTGACTTCAGCTTATTCTTGAACTGATTGTACCTTTTAATATTCTTTTCATAATAAGCTTGAATCAAATTAGCAGCTTGAGTCTTCAACATGGATGAGTATCCAGCAGTTCTTAAATGATGTTCCATCTAGACCAGATGCTTAGCTGAGTAGTCTTTAAGAGATTGTACATCTAGCTGACAGATTTGAAGACAATCAGACTTAAAGAATCTCACCTGATGAGGATTGTTGACCACTTGAGGACTAGCCCTGCTGGCAAACTCTTTAAGCCTTTCTCGAAGAACTTCATTCAATTCTGAGCTTCCTTTTACTTTGTTGAGAAGAACCCAAATCTTTGACAAAGAATGATTCTCAAACAGATGAAGTGACACCTTGAAAGATCCTTCACTCTGACAATATACAAAAATGCTCATCTCATTTAGGGATCTGTCAAAAGCAGCTGTGATCCTTGAGACTTCAGTCTTGATAGCATTCATGTACATGTCATTGTTAGGATTTGAGATTTCCAGCTTGTCAAGAAGATGTAGGAACTGCCTATCATTGTTAGTGCTCAGCTGAGGCATATCAAGTACTCTCCTAGCTTCATCCCATTTTTCACCAATCTTCAGTCTGACATCTCTTCTCCTTTCTTGAGCCTTAATGTCATGAAGACGTTGCTTTTGAAGAGTTTCTGTTCTTTGTATGTCTTTCCTCATGTCAATGATCTGGGAGACCTTTTTGAGTTCAGCTTCTTTTCTTTTCATCTCTGACTGCTGCTGCTGAAACTCTTTCTCAAAGATAGGATCCACTGTAGCTTCCTCTTCCCATTCTCCAAAATCACTTACCTCTTCAGCTTCAAATACACCATCTCTATCTTCCAAGACTGGTTCAGTGGGAATGTCAAAAATATCAAAGTCATCCTGTTCTCCACTGTAGTAGACATCATCAGCCTTTCCTTTGTCTCCAGCAGAGGTATCTTTTTCTTTTCCCTTTCCACTACTCCCTTTCTTCTCCCCCTTAGTTGAGGGATCCTCTACTGACTTTCCTTTAGACCCTCCATGACCTCCATCACCTCCAGAGCTTGAGCCTCCACTAGACGACCCTTCAAAGTAAGTTCTTTGTTCTTCATTAGGGCAGTGAGAATTCTTGATCATGAAATACAAGTGTTTCATTCCTTCATTAAGATGTTCCATGCCCGTTTCTATCTTTAGAAATCTGGAGGAGTCCAGTGCATGATTCATTTCAACCAGGTCTTCAAGAGAAGTCATTCTTGTATGTAGAGAGCAGAAGTTAGAAATGTCATCAGCTGATAAAGTTGGAGTTTCCTGAATGGAATTGAGCTTTGGTATGATAGTGGTCTTGAGATCTGAGATATCATTCCTGATGAGTGCCAGCTAATTGTTGACAGAGGTGGAAGAAGAAGACCGTTCAACTACTTGTGCTTTGAATGATTTAGCTTCAGCTTGGCTTTTAGCAAGTTCTTCTTTTAAAGCAGCAATTTGAGCTAACAGGTTTTCAGTGTCTGTGTCTGTGTGTGCTCTCACCTGAATTTCACTCGTGTTTGGTTCACTCACCTCACGTGCTTGTGTTTCTCTCAATATAATTGGTCGTGAGGAGTCTTCCTGTTGCTGTTCTTCTGTACCTGCAGTTAAAATCACCCTAGCCTCTTCAAGAGAGGTCAGTGGTGGTGCAATGGGAATTTGCGAGTCCCGATCCTCAGTCAAACCTATCATTTCATGTGAAATAGATGTCTGAATTGCTTCAGGGATAGATTGACCGAGTTGCCCTCCACTTTCTCCAGATAAATCTGCGAGTGGAGAATCCCGTGAGGGAGCCAGATGTGTTGGATTTGGGAGGGGAGAAAATGAATCTATTAATGGTGGCTGAGAGTCAGATTTTCCCTCAGAAGCATGTGACTGCTCTTCTGCCGTAACTATGGCAGGCACTGTAACAGACTCTATGTGCACTCCTTGCTCCGTGTCCAGAGTATCATCTACTGGTATGTATGGTTCCATTGTGAGTAATGGAATTGTGCTTGACTCAGTACAGGATGCCATGGCCCTATGGCGAATTTCAATAGATTCATCCTATTGAGAGAATGTCTCTAGTAACTGTTCATTGGCCATTTCAAAGTCCATGTCCTGTTGGGTGGACAAGGATGGGCTTTCAGATGCCTCAGTATATGTTCTTCTTTTCTTGGGAGGAGGCAGAGCTGAGGGTTCACTCACATTCAACAATACACTACTTCCTATTAACCTTCTGGGTAACATTTTAGACAGTGGGGGAGAGGTTGAGATAGATTGTGACTCTGTGTTTGGCTCTATGACCTGGGATTGAAGCTGTGGTTCTACAACTTCATGGTCAGTCCTATCGACCACTGGGGGTCTTTCAACAAAAGTAGGAATGAAGTGAGAGTGAGGAATTACTACCTGTAATGGAAAAGCATCTGATGTTGGAGGAGCCTGGGTGGCTTGAACCACTGGAGGTTGAGGTTGTTGTTCATGACCGGGAAGATTGAAAATAGGTAAGGGAATATAAGTGGCCATGAAAGCAGATACAAGTACTGGAACTTGCATGAATTTGAAGGTTGTGTCTTGGCGGGTGTAAATCTTTTTGCTTACAGGAGGGGGTTCGGTTACTGCAGAGTTAGCAAAAAGGGCTTTGTGCTCAGGTGTGAGAAGATGATCTGCTATAAGCATGAGAAAACGAGCATAGTAACACGAGACCCTACGATTTGTAGAATGATCACGTAAAGCAGTAGTGAGACGTCTCAAGAGAATGGGAAAAAGTAGTTTGCCAAAATTGATCCTTTGATTGAAAACAACCGCAAGACCAATATACTGCCGAGTGGAAGTGATGTTGTGAAAGTTGGATTTAGTGTAGTTGGCAAACACTTTAGAAAGTGTATCGAAGAAAATGTCCCATTCAGACACCAAATTAGATTTTGAAAGTTTGGTTAAATTGATCACCCCCTGATAGTGAATAGCATGGAAAAAGTTTGTGATATCATTTTCAGAGGGTAAATTACAGAAATTGTCCAATGGAAAATTTAACGCTCGATTGATGACTGTTTCATCAACTACATACTGTGTGTTTACCATGGTGAATGAAAAAGATTTTGAATCATCGGCCACAGTAGAGGTTGTGCAAATCAGTCTAAGTAGATCGACATTTAAAAGCACATTTGATTTAATAGCAGAGCTAACAATCGAATGGTCATTTAAAAATCTAATCCATGGCTTAAATTTTTCCACATCACATTTTTCTGGATTAAAATAACCAACCTGATTATGCGCGACAATTTGGAAATTGAGAGCCATTTAAAATAATAATAAGACACACACTTTCAGAATTTTAAGAATAATATTAAGAAAATTCGAATTAATTAAATTAATTTAATAATTCGAATTAAATTAATTATAATCAAAAAATTTAGACAGAAATGTATCTCATTAAAATTCTTAACTCACAAACGCAGATTTGAAAAGCCAAAAGACACAAAACAGAAATTAAAATTAAAAAATACCCAAAATCTCCAAACACAAGCTGATTTTTTTTTAAACAAAAATTCAACAGCACTTCTGTATGTATATACTTGAATGTATATATCACAGGAGTGATGATTTTTGTATGCTGAGTAAAAACTCGAGCAAGGAAGACAAGGAAGCAGTTGAGTTTGATTCGAATATGAGAGAGAGAAGAGAGAAAAAAAAACTGAAAGATTGTTGAAATTTTTTTAAAAAAAACTATAGAACTGAACTGATGAAAATTAAAACACACACAAAAACGATTAAGTAGTATAACTGGTATGACAATCGGATTATCATACCGATTGTCATACCGATTGTCCAACCAGCTTAAAGACAGAAAAAAATAATTGAAATAAAATTAATAAACACTAAATATATATAACTGGTATGACAATCTGATAGTCATACCGATTGTCATACCAGTATAAAATAAAAGGAAAATATTTATATATAAGGTTTATAACTGGCAAGACAATTGATAGTCATACCGATTGTCTTGCCAGTATAAAACTATACAGATAACAAAATAAAACACAATTTAGACTGAAATGACTTTCAGCAAGACAATTTCAATTGTCTTGCCGATTGTCATAGCAGTAGAGAGACAACTAAATAAGTACAGAAAACATTAACAAATATGGAAAACTGAAGTAAAGTCTTATATTAATAGTACAAATTCAGAAAATATTTACAAAATTAAAATAATTAAAATATTTCAGAGATAATAATATTTTCAGTTCAAAAATAGATTTCTTTTGAATTTTAACAAATTAAATTCATAGAAAAATATTTTTAGAGAAAATAAAATATTCTGAGACAATAAAATTAACAAGTTGAGTAAATAAATAAGATAAAATAATAAAAATTACATAGAAATAAGCAAGAAATATGATAAAATGATAAAATAAATTTGCAAATGAATTTTTCATTTATGAAAAATTCATTTGTAAATTCATTCAAGAACATATCATATTCAAGAACATGGCATTTGAGCCTTACTAAATGCATCATAATAAGGATTAGGTGCAAATGGTGTATTAGCGAATTGTGCATTCATATTCTGAGCAGACATAACATTCATAGGCATAGTAGCCATGACAGTCATGTTGGGAAAAGAAGAGGGTGTAGACATGGGATTAGGCATGGCAAGTTTGCAATTAACAGATAAATGATTTTCACTACCATACTTAACATAGATTTTTCTTGGTGCATATTTATCTAGTATGTAGTTGTTATGTTTGTTAATTCCTACTTTCCCATTTCTATTGATTGTTTTTAGCTTCTGTGTTAACCTCAATCTTTTCTAATCTGTCAGTCAATTGCTTGATAGACAGATGACCAACATTAATTTTCTTTTCCTTTCTGACTTGACTTGATTCTCCTGGAATAAAGTTCTTAGAAACTGATCAATATCTCTCATTCAACTTAGCTAACTTAGCTTTGCTAATAGGTTTACTCACAACCACATCCGTCGGCTGCATCATACGACTAATAATCCTTTTGATTATCCAACGGATGATTTTCATCATCCGTCGAGTCCACATCTCTCAGCAATCCTTCAACCAAATTGGACTCAAGTTTCTCTTCACTCTTCTTCCAGGCTACATCACAAAAGGACTCAATACCTTGAACTTTAGTGATTTGAGCATGAACATTTCTGGATGATTTCCATGCCTTAATCACTTCTTATTCTCATTCAAGCTACTTCTTTAAAATCTCTTATTTCTTCAAGGACTCAGTTAATTCATCCTTAGTAATCTTACACTCAATTCTCAATTTCTCAAATTCAATAAACTGAGACTCCAGCACATTATTCCTCTCACTTAAAAACAAATTATTTTCTTTAATTTTAGCATTTTCCTTAGTGAGGGACTTAAGCGAAATACACAGGTGATATAATTCTATGGACATGTCATTTATTGTATCATTACACTCCTTTAGATAAATGTGCTAGGTTAGCGGTGATCACCTAATTGCTTGAAGAACTTGTTTCTGTTTCATCAGATTTGGCCATTAGAGCTAGATTGGCATAACTTGTTTCTTCATCTTCATCCAATCCATCTGCAGCCCAATCATTCTCCTGTGTGATGAAATCCCTTTCCTTTTGTTTAAGCAACTCAAAGTATTTCTTTTTATAATCAACAAGCTCAAACTTCTTCTTGTTAGAATCAGACTTTATACATTCACTGACAAAATGCCCTGCCAAGCCACATTTGAAACATTTAAATTTGGATTTATCCACCATGTTTCTATTTGGCTTGTCTGCTCCAAAATTCTTTTTGAATTTGAGCTTGGCAAATCTTCTGGATAAGAATGCTAGATGTTCATCAATATCATCCATGTCATCTTGGCTTAAGTGATCTTCATTTTCAGCTACCAGCCCTTTACCCTTGCTTTCGCAGATCTTTGATGTAGACTCAACAGCTTTTACCTGTCATCTCTTTCTCCTTCTCTAACTCAGCAACCAGTGCTATGGACCCTCCTTTCTTCCTTCATTTCTCCATCCTCTCATCTTGCTCTATTTCAAGCTCATAAGTTTTTAGGATTCCATATAGTCTCTCTAAGGTGAACTCTTTGTAATCCTGAGAATTTCTCAATGAGACTGTCATTGGCTTCCACTCTTTGGGAAGAGATCTAAGGAACTTGAGGTTAGAGTCTTTTGTTTGATAGACTCTTCCATGCAACTTCAGAGCATTTAGTAGCTTTTGAAATCTACTAAAAATATCAGTGAGAGACTCACTTTCTTCACAGTGGAAATGCTCATATTGCTGAATCAGTAGATGCATCTTGTTCTCCCTTACTTGCTCAGTACCATCACAAATAATCTGGATAGTGTCCCAAACCTCTTTGGCTGTTTTACAGTTAATGATGTTATCAAATATATCACCATCAACTCCATTGAACAATATGTTCATGACCTTCTTATCTTTTCTGACTTGCTCAATATCAGGGTCTGACCATTCATGCCTAGGTTTGGGAACAGATGGTTCATTGCCAGTTGCAGCTCTCATTGGTACATGAGGACCTCTCTCTATGCAATCCACATAAGCTTGATTTTTAGAAAGAAGATGTAGGTGCATCTTCACCTTCCAGTGGTGATAATTATCTTTGTCTAGAAATGGAATTTTGACTCCAACATCCTTCTTGTTCATCTTGCTGTTTGTTGAGATCTTTACACTCTTTATACTTCAAGAGCTAGCTTTGATACCAATTCTTATTCCTTAACAATACAACAATAATTACAGAAGGGGGTTAAATGTAATTCTGGCTTCTTTTTCAGATTTTAAAACAGTTCTTATTTAATACATATAGCCGTGTTTGATTTGCTAAGGTGCGAAATTGAAAGATAATTGAAATCAAAATACTAAGTAATAAAACACAGGCTTTAAACTTTCTGGTGGATTTGAATGTATCCACCATATATATATATATCAGTTTGAGAACTCTGTGTAGCTTAAAATGGCTCACACCTGCTTTACAAGTAGAACAAACAAACTACAGAGAAATTCTTGATAAGTACAGCTTTTTCTATCTCTCTTTAAAATGTGTTTGCTTAGTTGAATGTTCTACTAGCTTTCACTTGGCTTATATATCACCGAGTTTACATGACAATAAGACAAGATAATAAAACAAAACATATCTAGTCTAACTTCATGCTGCTTCACTACTATATTCCAACATCTTTGAATATCTTCACAATTGCATGGAAATGGTAATGCTTCTTTATTCTCAAATTCCTGCTTAACAGGCTGCCACATTCCTTTTGCAAACACCCAACGCATGTGACTGTGTTGTCACTGTCAACAACTATTTGAATTTGATCATCCGTCGAGACTATACTTGTCATCCGTTGGGAGCTTTGTTGATCATTCATCGGGAGTCTTGTAGATCATCCGTCGGGTGTCTATTTGTCACTTGACTCCATTTCACTTATACAGAATTACAAGACATCTCATATTTACAATTAATCAACCTATTCTACATATCAATCTAGTAGTCAACATGACGTACAAATCCCTAAGTAATCTACTTGACTAATACATGTTGTTTGCAGAAATGTACTACAGTTCTTATTATTACATAAGCTACTCACTCAATGGATGTTAATCTATCATCTGTCGGGACTGTAAAGTTTATCCGTCGGGACTATATTAGATCATCCGTCGAGTGCTAAAAAATACACTAAGTTGAAAATGTTATTCCCTAAAAATATAACAAGAATTACAGAAGGGGGTTTGAATGTAATTCTGGCTTCTTTTTCAGATTTTAAAATAATTCTTAATTAATACATATAGCAGTGTTTGATTTGCCAAGGTGCGGAATTGAAAGATAATTGAAATCAAAACATTAAGTAATAAAACACAGGCTTTAAAACTTTCTGGTGGATTTGAATGTATCCACCAGATATATATATATATCAGTTTGAGAACTCTGTGTAGCTTAAAATGGCTCACACCTGCTTTACAAGTAGAACAAACAAACTACAGAGAAATTCTTGACAAGTATAGCTTTTTCTACCTCTCTTTAAAATGTGTTTGCTTAGTTGAATGTTCTACTAGCTTTCACTTGGCTTATATATCACCAAGTTTATATGACAATAAGACAAGATAATAGAACAATACATATCTAGTCTAACTTCATGCTGCTTTACTACTCTATCCCAACATCTTTGAAGAGCTTCACACTTGTATGGAAATGGTAATGCTTCTTTGTTCTCAAATTCTTGCTTAACAGGCTGCCATATTCCTTTTGCAAACACCCAACGCATGTGACTGTGTTGTCACTGTCAACAACTATTTGAATTTGATCATCCGTCGAGACTATGCTTGTCATCCGTTGGGAGCTTTGTTGATCATTCATCGGGAGTCTTGTAGATCATCCGTCGGGTGTCTATTTGTCACTTGACTCCATTTCACTTATACAGAATTACAAGACATCTCATATTTACAATTAATCAACCTATTCTACATATCAATCTAGTAGTCAACATGACGTACAAATCCCTAAGTAATCTACTTGACTAATACATGTTGTTTGCAGAAATGTACTACAGTTCTTATTATTACATAAGCTACTCACTCAATGGATGTTAATCTATCATCTGTCGGGACTGTAAAGTTTATCCGTCGGGACTATATTAGATCATCCGTCGAGTGCTAAAAAATACACTAAGTTGAAAATGTTATTCCCTAAAAATACAACAAGAATTACAGAAGGGGGTTTGAATGTAATTCTGGCTTCTTTTTCAGATTTTAAAATAATTCTTAATTAATACATATAGCATTGTTTGATTTGCCAAGGTGCGGAATTGAAAGATAATTGAAATCAAAACACTAAGTAATAAAACACAGGCTTTAAAACTTTCTGGTGGATTTGAATGTATCCACCAGATATATATATATATATATCAGTTTGAGAACTCTGTGTAGCTTAAAATGGCTCACACCTGCTTTACAAGTAGAACAAACAAACTACAGAGAAATTCTTGACAAGTATAGCTTTTTCTACCTCTCTTGAAAATGTGTTTGCTTAGTTGAATGTTCTACTAGCTTTCACTTGGCTTATATATCACCAAGTTTATATGACAATAAGACAAGATAATAGAACAAAACATATCTAGTCTAACTTCATGCTGCTTTACTACTCTATCCCAACATCTTTGAAGATCTTCACACTTGTATGGAAATGGTAATGCTTCTTTGTTCTCAAATTCTTGCTTAACAGGCTGCCATATTCCTTTTGCAAACACCCAACGCATGTGACTGTGTTGTCACATGCATTAACAACTATTTGAATTTGATCATCCGTCGAGACTATGCTTGTCATCCGTCGGAAAGCTTTGTTAATCATCCGTTGAGAGTCTTTTAGATCATCGGTCGGGTGTCTATTTGTCACTTGACTCCATTTCACTTATACATAATTACAAGACATCTCATATTTACAATTAATCAACCTATTCCGTATATTAATCTAGTAGTCAACATGACTTACAAATCCCTAAGTAATCTACTTGACTAATACATGTTGTTTGTATAAATGTGCTACAGTTCATATTATTACATAAGCTACTCACTCGATGGATGTTAACCTGTCATCCATTGGGACTGTAAAATTTATCCGTCGGGACTATATTAGATCATCCGTCGAGTGCTACAAAATACACCAAGTTAAATCTACTAAGGTGTTTTGTTTTAGCTTATCATCAAGTTCACAACATATTCCTAACAATCTCCTCCAATTTATGTCTACTGGAATTGTAGCCATAAATTAAGAGAAACTTAATGATAACAAAACACCCTAACTATACAGATTGAAAAGTAGTAGATAAAACTAATAAGTGCTACAAAATTTACTGAAAATTGAACAAATCAAAGTGTACATAGAGTTGCTCACATTTATTATCAAGTGCTCCTCTAGTCTGAGCAGATAATTCTATTTCCTTGATTGTATGGATTTCTTCCCAAGCCTCTTGTTGTTTTCCTCTATTTGATTTTGGAGTTGTCTTTGGAATTCAAGTTCATCAGCTTCAGATAGATCCAACATTCCTTACATTTCCAATAGAGTATCATTGCTAGAGATACTCAATTGGTCATCCAGTCTGAAGAACCTTCTAACTCCCTTATCATCCATGAATTCTATTAGCCAATAAGGCCTCAAATGCACTCTCTTTCCTTTGAAGGGAATTGTAAGAGTTTTTGGAAGTGCATCTTTGGCTTTATTATGCCTCAGCTCTTCTATCCTTTTTAGAACCAGTTTCCTTGCAGTTATATTGAACCCAAAGTTCTTCTTGAAGGATGAGAAGACTTTTATCAGAACAGATTGGCTTTCTTGAAGAATCATGTGAAATGGCCATGTGATTTCTTTCCCTCCCTTATACTCTAACACCAGCCTTTCCGGAAGATGTCTGTGAGCATCAATCCCTCTTACTTCTTCCAATTCATCCAAATAGGGGTTTATTTCAGAAAACTCCTTGATGTCACAGATGTATAATAGATCTCCCTTGTTGACTGTGGGTTAAGATTTGGTTAGGGTTTTGGATCTAAAAGTCACATGCTTCACTTTCTTGATTGCTCTCATCTTTGTTCTCTTTGGCTTGTTAAAAATAGGAAAATTTAGTTCTGGAATTGGCAAACTATCCCAGTCTATTGGCTCATCCTTTGGAATTATAGGCTCACCATGAATATTCCTAGTTGGATCCACCACCTTGAATTCTTCATGTACCTTTGGTGGCTTGGATGGTTGAGTTGTGGATATAGACTGTTTGGGAATGTAATCTTCCATTTCCTCTGAAGTCCAATTTTCTCTTGATTCTTTGCTTGTACCTTGGTTTCTTCATCTGTTGGGGTTCCTGTTGTATTTTCTGATCTTAAGGTTTAGCAATCACAGATGGTTGTGCAGAAATCTGAGTTGTAGTCTTCACAACTTGAAGTTTGGCCAAGATAGCAGCTTGCTCCTTCTTTTTTTTGAGGTTCTTAGCATCTAAGGCAACTTGCTTCTTTTCTTGCCTGATTATTTCAATCTCTTCCTTTTTAGCTTCTACAAACTGAGGGTGGCCAGCCACCACACAGATTTCCTTACCATTTCTATAGATCTTGGAAATCCTTCTTTTAAGTGCTGAATCAGCTGGATCTTTGAAAAATGCAATTGAACTAGCCAACAGCTTCTTCTCATCTGTCCTAGGTTTCTGATACACAGTATCTATAGGATTTTTTCCTGAAAACTTTGAGTAGTTTCTTTTAGGCTTCAAGACCAGATTTGCCTTTGGAGACTTTATGCAAGAAGTTTGACCCTTTTCCAGATAATTAAAACTCATCTCATTCACAAAAATCTGCTTGACTTAAGAGTGATGATTAAAGATTTTGTCTGGTTTCTAAATTGGCCCAAAATTCTGCTGAATTTCTACATCTATTTTCCTCCATTTTTCTTTTAGTTCCTTCTCAGCTGCTGCTACCTCAATCTTTAGCAGTTTGTCATTTGTAACCAGTTTTGCTGCTGCCAGATTGATGAAGTCAATGTTGTCCATGGCTGGTGGCTTAGTGAAAGCAAATGTTGGCACAATTACTTTGCTGACTTGAATGTTGAGTTATTTCTCCACCTCACTTGATGAACCTTTCTCCCCCTTTTTGTTAGCATCAAGTTATTGAGCGGAAGGGAGTTGAGCAGCCACCAATTATTGGAGCAGAGCAGTCTGAGTTTCTTGATTAGCAAGTATCTTGGCCATTGACTTCTCCACATCAGATAATCTAGAGTCCATGGCCTCAACCTTTCTCTTTAGAGCAGCTTCCTTCCTCAGTTTCTGAGCTATCTCAGTCATGATGGTTCCAGGAAGTCTAGCATCCAACCTTGCTATGAAATCCTATTTTACTTCAGAAACTTCTTGCTTTATTTCATCCACACTTTGACTGTACGTGTTGTAGAGCTTGAATCTTGTGCAGTTGTAGAGCTTCAAGATGTGTTGTAAGTGATCTCTTTATGCTGGCATTTGTGGATGCTTGAATGGCTGTTTGGGTGTCATGAATGAGCTTGAATAGTGTGGATTGGAGATGTGAGTATGAACATTCTTTGGTTAGCATCCAGGAAAGAATGTCTGCATCTCCCCCTATGCCCATGCTGTCTTCCTCATCATCCCCACCAGCATCCCCAAAAGTGTCTTCAACCAGTTCAAAATCACTGCTAGTATTGGATGGCATAGCAGTGATTGCATCCTTTGCTCTTTGTAGAGAATCTGTTGTGTGCACTAGTTTGAGCATCTTTTCAGCCTCCTCATTGCCCTGTGCAGCTAGAACTTGATAAGCTGGAACAGGATGAGTAAATGTCTCAGCATCCAGGGAGATAGATTTTATGACAGCTTGATATTCTTGCTGAAATAGTTTCCCCCTTTCTGCATCACTGACATTCATTGACTCACTAGCAATGGTGTCCATCCTTATCTCTCCAATACCTGCATTTCTCTCATGTTCTCTCTATTTTTGCATCAAGGGCTCCCCTTGGGTTCCCACCCTTACACCCTCACCTTCACCATCTAAGGTGGGACTCCTCTCACTCATTTTTTCCAGACGTGAAGAAATGGTCTACATTGGTTCACTCTTTTCCTCTCCTTTTGCTTGGGAGCAACCCAACCTCTCACACAATTCACTCCCTGCCCTCAGTCCTAAGAGTGATTGCACTACTACTAAGTCATCTGCACTTGTGACAATTTTAGGAATTTGAAGTTGTGCAGAGACTCCCGACGGATTAGGAATATCCATCAAGATAGTAGTTTGGCTAGCCGACGGATTACTGCTATTAGGCACATCCGTCGGGATACAATCACCACTCGACGGATGACTAATATCCACCGGGATAGAAGAAATGAATGAGTTTGGAATGGAGACTATTGTAGACTCTGTGCAGATAGATGAAGATTTGGGTACAGATGTCTCAATAGACTCTGAAAGAATTGGCAAGTGGGCCAACAAATCATCTAAAAGATGATGTTCACTTGCTTGGATTTTTGGCTTCTCTAATAGTGTTAAAGATGGTAAATTTGGAAGTAATGTATTAATCATGTCTACATCCAGTGAGTGTGTGGGTGAATTAGGTGGTTCAGGTGCTTCTATTATTAGAGGTTTTGGATGTGACTCCATATTTATTGGAGGCACATCAATCTGACTTTTAGATGGTGCAGTGACTGGGTCTTTAGCTCCAGTTTGCACTGTGTGTGTTCCCTGTGCATCCCCAAGGGTTTTAGATCTTTTCTTTCTAGCATAAGTTTGTGGTGAACTTGTGTCCCTAACCCTCTTGACCTCTGCTCCTAGTTGGGAGCTTGTTTTAATAGTAACATCCTTTTGGGAGGATGAAACTAGAATTGAGCTAATATCCTTATTAACAACCACAGTTTGTTGGGAAACTGTGGTGTGGCTAGGCTTAGGTACACTAATCTCACCAGCCTTATCCTTAGGGTTTCTTTGATTTTCACCCTGTCCTTCACCTTGCTCACTCTCCTTCACACTCCCCTCTTTGTGTTTAGTAGTTTTTGCAACTGATTTCTTTTGAAAGAAACCAGAGGGGGTTTTCTTAGCTTTGGATTTTGAAATTGTTGTTTTGGTAGCTTGGGTAGGCATCTGTTCGGTCATTAACAGAGATGTCATAGCTACACTTGAAGGCAATGATATGTGTGAGGTTGGAAGAGTGGAGACAGTGGTGCATACCTCACTTACCTGAGGTCCCCCCATGATTGGAAAGTAAAAGGGGGGCACCTCTTTGTGGTGACTTGACCTGTTGAGATTATCAATGACTCTCCTTTCTTGAACCCAACAATTCAGTTTGTTGGTTGGGTTCTCAACAACAATGTTCTCAATAAGATGGTTAGCAAGCATCATAAAGAATCTAGCATAATAGACACTTTTAACTCTTTTATTAAGAATCTAGCATAATAGAGTGATTGGCTTTAGTACAAGTGGGAGATTGAAAGGAATATGTCCTAAGTCCAATCATGTATTAAGATTTAGGAATAACTTCCTGTGTAATCTGTTTTGATTTCATTGATATTAATAAAAGACTAGTTTTGTTTTTATTACGGGCTTTATCTATTTAAGTGTTTAAATAAGATATACCATAGTTTAGAGTAAAGGTTTTTATGGATTATGATGAGATCATAATAGTGAGACCTAAAAGATGATAACTCTAAACTTAGATAGTTCCTGATCATAGGATTACTAACTGGTAATTAATAATCCGTAAAGATCGGTACATACTATGCTTGCTTCATTATGAAGGATGTCTGTTCTCATAGACATCTGTATGGTGACACTATAGCTAGTATGTAGGTGCTTATTATAGAATGAGTTCACTGAACATGACTCGCACAGCTGAACAACTGACGGAGTTCACTCACGTGTCAGCAGTTGTTCACATAGTGATAGTTGTACAAGTATCCTTAGACTTGAGGTCATGATAGTCATCTTGTGTACACTGAACTATGCTTTGGTTTAGTTAGTCTCTAGGGAAAATTATTAGGGCTCTTCTGGGTATAGGAATTTGTACACGAAGATAGTGTATGATTAATAAAGGATCTACCCCTTCCAGTGAAGGAAGCGAATGTTCAAGGCTGATCAACTTATGCTAGTTCAGGAATCTCTGGCCAGAGTAAATGAAATTAGAAAGGAGTTTCTAATTTACATAGAACTGAGCATAGTAAATGGTAAGCAAGTGATTTAATTAGATAGGCTTGACACAAGATCCATGCCTTGTATTTAATCGGAACATTGTAGGGTAGAAAGAGTTTATTGTATGGTAACTATTCACTGAATAGGTTCTTGGTATTCTAAGCAGTGAATTCTTATTATCCGGATAGTCGCGATATGCTGAGAAGTATCCCTCACGATGTAGAATAAATGTGATTAATTAATTAATCATATTTAATAAATTAGAGAATTTATATAAATAATGATAAAATAGTTTTATTATTATTTATTTCTACTACCGGCTTAATATTGAATCTACAGGGTCACACCATAAAAAGAGAATGATTTAATGGTAGAGGAATTAATTAATAATGGTTAATAATTATTTATTTATGAAATAAATAATTAATTGGCAAATTTAATAATTGATTAAATGAGATTTAATTGATTATAAATTAATTAAGAAAAGTTCTTAATATTATTAATTAAGAATTTAATTTTTGGAAATTAAATCAAGAGAGAGAATTATTTCTAAAGTGTTTAGAAAAAATGATTAATAATTAAAAGGTGTTTTAATTATTAATGAGAATAATAAATGGGATAATAATAATAATATTTATGGGAAAATTTCAGCTGAAAATTTTGCCTATAAATATACTATTATAAACCCTATTTTTATTCTAACCCAAAACCCCAATTTTTATAAAACCTAATTCTCTCCACCTCCTCCTCTTCCTAAACGTCGTTTTCTTGGTGGATACCGGTGGAGTGCTTCACGTTTGAGGAGCAGCTGCTAAGGATCTCCGATCGTTGCTCTTGGATCGCATATTAAAGGTTAGTAATCGATCCATATGTTTTTACCACGATTTATATGCTTTTATTTGGATTTTATATGTGTAAAAGTGTTTTACCATGGCTCCGCTACGATTAAAATCCAACATTAGTATCAGAGCATAGGTTGTATGCATATAGATCTGTGGTAAAAAGTTTAGAATTTTATGTGCTTGTATGAATTAATTATGATTTTTACAAGTTATATCATGGATTAATTTTTTCTGATGAGAAATCATTCTCAGAATAATTTTGAATGTTGATCTGGGTTCTATAAGTGTTGTAGATCGTCTGGGTATTTTTTTCATAATTTTATGATGTATAGATTTTTTATTATGAATTTTTGAAGATCTTGTAATTAAATTCGTAATTAAATAAACATATATATATATATATATTATTTGTTAGTATGTATATATATATATATCTGTACATCTGCATATGCTGTTGCTGCTGTGTTGATTGCTACACGGTAAAGGAAGAAGACAGAGACAAGGTACACAGATGTCAGGCGGCGGCAACTGTCAACAGGAAAAGGAACAGGCGCGTGCAGCGCACGCAGAAGAGGGGTGTCGCGTATTCCGGGAATGTGTTACACCCTGTGGCGCATTCACGGAATGCGTTACACCTTTTAATGGCTTAAAAGGGTTGTAACGCATCACCAGAATGCGTTACAGGGCTTGTAACGCGTTCCTGTAATGCGTTACAGCCCGACTGTTCACATTAAATTTGATTTTCTGGGAGTTTCGTAACTCCGTTTTGGGCGTGCAATATGTCGTTGGATTCGTTTTTCCGAGACGGATCTAATGGTGTGATCAAATTTTAGTTTATATAGAAGTTTTGAACTGTTTATATTTCCGAAAGTGTTTTAAAGCTGTTTTTAACTGTTTTAACTGCTTTTAAATGCTTCATGTGATACATAGAGATGTATAATGCTTAGACTAATATGCTAGATGATGTAACATGTCTACCTTGATGTTTATTCATGTTTATATATGTGATATATGCTTAGTTTATCATGCGATGATAGATTTAGGTGAACTTAAATGAACATAAGGCGTTTGTTAAACAACCTAGTATAGTGAAATTGTTTCATAACCTTAATAACAATATTATGAATACAATAATGAGATTCTTGTGTTTATGAAACACGTAATTGAATATGAATTTTCGATATGAGAGAAAGGATGATTCTGTCAACAACATATTTCTATCTGTAAGAAAGGGTTATTAAGTGACGCCTCTTGACAATGCTCCACCCGATCTGAGAATCATCTGATTACTGATTATTAATTTGAAATATTTAATTTAAAAGGAAGACTCTCTTTATAATATGATTATGATTGTGACGTAATATAATCCCTCTAAAATTAAATAATATCAAGTAGTAATTGGCCAATGACACAACGGGCTTGTGTCGGTCATAGCCTTCCAACATGATAGAAAGTGGTTCTTATATTTTAAATCATTGTCGTTTCGTGCTACAGCCGAGGGCTTTGATTTCGAAATAAGAAATACTTGTCTATTACATAGAGATGTGTACATTGAATTAGAATCTAAAGGTCGTTACGTGCCACAGCCGTGGGCCGTTGGAGACTGATTCAATTGTACGGAATGTTGGGTTAGACTTGACTTAGAATATTGAGTTTGTCGTGCCACAACCGTGACTCAATTATTCAAGAGGCTAAAGTTTAATTAGGGAATAACATTAGATATAATTGACAAGAGTTGTCTGCCTATCGAACATTACATGGCGTTTCGTGCCACAGCCGGGGTTGTGTAATGGAATGTAAGATCCCTATTCCCACTAGCATTATGAATGCTTAATTTTTCACGTAGAGGGTTGAATAAATTAGATAAACTAGTGGGAGCCACTTATAAATAAAGACCCGATTCATATAGTGTTATGAAATGAAATCGAATATTTTCTAAGTGTTGTTATATGTTTATCATTTACAGATTTACTTTGTACGTTATGTCTTCTGCACTATCACTCAGGAGCATACTGGATGCTCACAAATTGACTGGTCCTAATTATGCTGACTGGCTTCGAAACTTGAGAATTGTTCTCAGGATTGAGAAGCTGGAATACGTGATTGACTCACCTAAGCCTACTGAACCTGCTAGTGATGCATATAATGATGAACATATTGTGTATCGTAAGTGGATAGATGATGCAAATGTTGCTCAATGCATCATGCTAGCTTCCATGAACATTGAGCTACAGAAGCAACAAGAGCATATGGATGCTCACACTATCCTCATGCATCTACAAGAGTTGTATGATGTGGCGGGGAGGACAGCTCGATATGAGATATCGAAAGAGTTGTTCGGTTGTAGGATGTCTGAGGGATCATCTGTGAATGACCATGTACTTAAGATGATCAATTTGATTGAACGTCTTGGACAACTTGGTTTTGCCATGGATGGGGAGCTGAGCCAAGACTTGGTCTTGCAATCACTTCCGAGTTCGTTCTCGCAGTTTGTTGTGAACTTTCACATGAATAAGTTGGATGTCAGCCTGCCTGAACTCCACAACATGTTGAAGACTGCGGAATCGAATTTTCCCCCTAAGAAGAGTAATGTTCTTCTAATTGGTGAAGGTTCCAATCCTAAGAAAAGGAAGAGGAACTCTTCCAAGAAGAAGAAAGTAGGTGAGAAAACACCGGTTCCACAAAAAGCTGAAGACCCCAAGAGCAAAGTTGTTTGCTTTCACTGTAACAAAGTGGGGCACTGGAAGAGGAACTGCAAGGTTTACCTTGCCGAATTGAAGAAGAAGAAGGGTAGTGAGACTACCGCTTCTGATTCAGGTATGTTAATGATAGAAGTGAATATGTCATTAAATCAAATTTCTACTTGGGTATTAGATACCGACTGTGGTTCTCATATCTGCAATTTGTTACAGGGACTAAGGAGAAGTAGGACTCTTAAAGAAGAGGAGGTGATTCTACTGATGGGAAATGGAGCAAGAGTTGCTGCTGTAGATGTAGAATCATTTCATTTACATATGCCTACGGGCAAGACTATTGTTTTAAATAATTGTTATTTTGTTCCCTCGATTGTGAGGAATATTATTTCTATTCCCATGTTAGACTTGGCTGGATTTTCATTTATTATTGAGAATAATGAATGTTCTATTCTTAGAGATAATATTCTTTATGGACGTGGTACTTTAAATAATGATCTGTATGTATGTGACATAATTTATTTCAGATTGAACAAACTAATAAAAGAAAAGGGATGATGAAAATCTCACTTTATAGTGGCATTGCAGTCTCTATTTAGTAGACATGGAGAGAGGACTGCAAATTTGCTAGGAATGGTGCACACAGATGTATGTGGACCAATGTCTACGCAAGCCATGGGTGGATTTTCATACTTCATTACTTTCATGGATAATAGATCTAGATTCGGATATGTGTTTGATGAAACACAAGTCTGAGGCCTTTGAAAAGTTCAAAGAATATAAGTATGAAGTGGAGAGACAAACCAAACATAGTATTATAATTCTTCGATTAGATCGAGGTGGTGAATACTTGAATGGAGAGTTTCTGGATTATCTCTGTAATAACCCCAAAATTTTCAACTTTTTGTAACCCTTGTGAATAGTGTTTTAGCTGAATGAGAAAACTTTTCACGCCACACTATGTAGGGGTTCTGTTATGGATATTCTGGGATATTATTAGTACTCTATGTAGTATATAAGTGTATGTAAAGATCGTCAGAATCCAATTCCGAACACTTTGGTTTTTCCCGGAAATCCACAAGATACGGAGAAAATTGAGTATAAGGTAACAGGATAAAAAGGATTTAAATTAAAGGATTATAATAGAGGATCATAAAAAGGAATATAATGTATTGAGAAAGGTTAAGGGAACCTAAGTAATAAGATCCCGGGTATGATCCTTCAAACGATAAACGAGAACGAAAGTTAAGCGAACCGTATAACAGATCAGCGGTCATTAGGCAAACGATTAGGAAGTTAATCAAAGGGATTAGTGGGAATGATGTCATCCAACCAATAGAAAGAGGACAAGGAAGGGAGGATGACATCATGAGGGTGACACAAGCATGACAAGGGAAGGAAGGAGGTGTGGTTGAATGAGAACCACACAAATTCAAGGGCAAGAAGGTAATTGACTAAAGCAAATACAAAAAACCAAGCAACCAAGCCAAGTAAATTCATTCTTCATCAAAAATCAAAAAGAACCAAGGCATTAGTTCTTCATTGCTCACGGCTTTTCACTATTCAAAAGGCAAGAAAAATTCAAAATCAAAGATCCAAGCTTCCTAAATTGGTAAGATAATTCCCTAACCATCTTCATGCTTAGTTAGGACTATATCATGAGTTTAAGCCATTAATTCCTTCTCAATCTTCTTCATTTAATCAAAGAAGAAGACTATGAATAGTGTTTTCAAGTTTTTTTAACTTGAAGTTTTCTTGTTTTTCTTGAAGATCCAAGCTTTCCTAAGACTTCTCAAAGCTTCTTAAGGCTTCCTAGCTCCTCCCACCACTTCAAGGAAGGTATACCATCTCCAAACCCTAGATCCCTATGTATTATAAGATGATTTTAATTAGTAGGTTGATATTGTAGCTTGTTCTGGTGATTTAGAGTTTGGGATTTGGAATGGTAGTGAAATGGAATGGTAAATGTTGTGGTTTTGATTAAAAGAACTTAAGTATGATTAAAGTTAAGTTTAGGCATAAGTATGATTGATTAAATTGAATTGGTTAGGGTTGTTATGATGTGATAAGGATGGATGTTGGTTGTAAGTTGTATTTGAGGTTGATTTGGGATGGTTTTGAATGGTTTAAAATATTGGAAATCGCGTAAACATAGCCGTCGTAACGTCCGATTTTCTTTGGACTGTTTTTGTGCATAGCATTAGGACCCGAGAACCCCCTTCTAGATTATGACCACTGCCATGATTAGATAGCTCATGTTACGAGCTTCGTTTTGATATGTAGTTCGTTCGATTCCGATGCACGGTTTAGGAGAAACGACCGTTTCAAGTAACGGCATTTCGCGAACGAAACTTTTTCCCTCGCCTTACTTTGAAACATAGGTTAAAGACCAAAAAGGGTTAATTAATGTATGAAACATTTATGGTAAGTGTGTTAGGCAGTTGGTAAGACACCCGCGAAGGAATCGCCTTAAAACTCGTAAAGGTTAAATTATTAAAAATGGTGGAGCCGAGGGTACCCGAGTGACTTAAGCGAATCAGTGAGCGCAAATCAAGCGTTAGAGTCTAAGTTAGTTAAAGTATAGATTTACAAGTGATTTTGGTTTAATTCCAACTTACTTGTTGTTTATAGGTTACCAGACTCGTCCCGAGCCTTTTATCACCCCAAGTCGCTCAGGCAAGTTTTCTACCCGTTATAACTGTTGTTGTGATGAATATATGTATTTGCATTATCTTGCGATAGATGCATGTTGGTTAATTAGCAAATGATGCAATATATTGAAGCATGCTGCTATGGTATATATATATATATATGCATGCCTGTTTCGCATTCTTTCCATATATATATATCTGTTGGTTCAGTTGATAATACCTATGCTAGAGGATAGCGGTAACTTGCATATACCCTTAGTATAGGGACCCAAAGGTGAAAATATTTTCTAAAACCGGGAGTCGAGGATCCCGAGTAGATTTTGTATATATGGATATGGATATATATATATATATATATTTATATATTTATATATATGGTTATAGTTTTCCAAACTATTAATCGAATAAGGTTTATTCGATAACTTTAACTTTATTTTATTATTGAATATTATTTCGAATATTCATTCGAGGGCTTATGACTCTTTTATATTATTATTGGATATTACTTGGATATTCATTTGAGGATGTATGACTCCTTTATTTTATGAATATTATTTATAATATTCATTCGAGGTATTATGACTCCGCTTATTACTGCAATATATTCTTTATTTTATTAAAGAATAAGGTGTCAATAATCAAACTTATTTTCGATTATTCAAATAAAGATAATACTTTCATATAAGTATATCTTTGATTATTTAATACTCGTTTCAAGTATAAGTTTTAATACTTCTACTTCAATTATTTTTATAAAGATAATTCTTTGTGGGAATATTATTTAAATAATAATATTCAGACATTTTCTAAATATACTGGGGACTGATTTACTTCATTAAATCAGTTTTACTCCAAACACTCTTTAAAGTGTTTTCGAGTCTTCAAAATGATTTTTAAAAGTTAGAGCGGATCCCAAAACTCATTTTTATATTTAAGATCTTCCTTTTTAAGGGGATTTAAATACTCGCTCAAAACCTGGGGAATCCGGCTCTGTGGTGTATTTTATATTCGCAACAAGGTTGCTGTCTTGGTAAAAGAGTTTTTGATTACTTACCCAATATTCGGGAAGTAAAATTCTTGGAACAAGTTAATCCATTAACAGGCATCGCCTGGGAAATATCGGTGAGTTTTCCTTTCCAACTAGATACGACTTCTTGGTGAAGCCGTATCAACAAGTTTCTACTTGGGGAAAGGGGGAACGAGCTTTACGTTTCAGAGTCATGGATTTCATCTGAACTAGGAGTGGCGTAAGTGGTCGAGTAGCGCCGGCCCAGCCTTATCATATTGGCCCAAATGGCCTGGAAGTTCCGCTAAGGCGGTCCATTCCTTAGGAGTTCAGTGTTCGGTTGACAAGTAAATCCGACAGGTTCTCCTCTACATGTAGAAAATGGTGGGGTTGTACTACTACGACTGATCATCGTAAGTGGTCTTCCTGGCGCGGTAAACTCCCGTAATGAGTTCATCATCCATTTGGATAATTCTGCAACACTACCCGTAGTATTTCGATTGAAAGGCTACTAATGGGTGGTTGCCGAAGCATTGACAGGGTCAAACATTTTTACTGGTGTATCCATTGAATGAAGTATCTCGTAACTTCATCTCTTTTCAAAATATTTCAAAGATCAAATATTTTCAAGTTTTATTTGTGGTCTCATCTATGGGATGACCTCGTGAATCTTTTTATACTTCGAACAGTAGTAGTTCAAGTAGATTTAAAAAAAATGGTATAAGTATAGTGAAGTAATTGGTAACTTCATCTTCTTTTAAAACTTATATCCAGTAAGTAATTACCTTACTTACGATAAAGATTCTAGTAAGTATCCATTTAGATACTTATATTATTGTTATCACTATGTATTATCTTGCGAGCTGTAAGGCTCACTCTTGCTTTATTTCTTCATCACACAACAACAGTTAGGAGAGATGGCCAGACTCCAGCAAACCCAGCGCAAGCGCGTGGGAAGCGTCCCGCGTCTTCCCGATGATGTTGTAGCTGCTATAGCTGCCGAGGTAGATCCATTGTAGTTCAGACCATCTACTTTTGAGAATCAAATTATGTATAATTATAACTTGTGGCAGATAATGGCAATTAACTGTAAATTTATCAAGTAATCATTTTGGGTTGTAATAACTTTTAAATGCTGGATTCAAAGACTTGTACTAATTTCAATTTCATCTCTGAGACTATAACGAGTTGTGGTGTGTGTTAGTGTGGGGTCACAGCATGAGGTTATTTATTATTAATTAAGTGAAGTGATATTGTGGAAAGAAAGACCGTGACAACCCGGATCCCCGACCCCGGATCTGGGGGTGTTACAGAAATGGTATCAGAGCTAAGCGTTATAAACCTCAGAGATGATGCGTCGATATAATAACAAACTCACAAAGATAATAAGAACTCTTGCCAAGTTCATGGTCGGACTACTTAAAGTAGTGCTGACAGTTAAAACCCTTACGGGAACCCTTATAAGTATCATGATTGTAACTTAGCTCGTTTAATATGTAGGCGCCTGAGATAGAGGACCCTGAGATGTTCGAGCGTGAGCATGATGAGGCATTGCTAGATGTTGAGGATCAGGAGGAGCCTGAGATGGAGGAGGATGAGGAGGACCCCTCAGAGGAGCCTGAGACGGAGGTCATTGCTATTTCAGATGAGGAGGACCCTTCAGAGGAGTCAGAGACAGAGGTTATTGCTATTCCAGATGAGGAGGACCCGGATGAGGTCCCAGTAGCTGAGGAGCGTGTTGGACCTATGGTAGTGTATGCTGGTATCCCATTACCCACACTTCCGGTGGTTAGAGCCCCTACCCCTCCACCACTATCTTGGATTCCTGATGATGACAGCTCAGAGACCCATACTTCCGAGCCTAGGCAGACCGAGGAGGCACCCTCAGCGGCTCCGGATTCACCACCTCTTGACCCTGCCCACAGGCAGTCTTCGTTAGCTCATGGATATGTTCAGGATGTATTGAGGACCCGAGTGGCTGTTGCCGAGGGCCGGCTAGATGAGGCCAGGAGGGAGTTGGATGCAGAGAGGGCGGGTAGGCGTACCCGAGCTTATGAGACTAGGGCTTCTATACCCCGATCCTTGAGGAGGGAGCTTACGGGGATAGAGCTCACATCCCGAGCGAGGCTCAGATCGCTCCAGGGGGACAGGCATGGTAGGATCTCCAGGCGGCAGGCCGACTATATCTTCCGTCGTGCGATGGAAAGGGTTTGGGAGCTGACCCGCTCCGGTGTGTGATTCAGGATTGATGATGGAATAGTCTAGTTGTCTAGTTAGCCGAGGCCTTAGTAAGAGCCAATTTTCCGGGATAGTTGACTTGTATATAGCATCCCTTTTTTCTGACTAGACAGATAGACTCTTGTGTATCACTTTTGGGACAGATGACTGTAGCACTGTTGTACTTTTGACCAGATCAAACTATGTATTTCTCCCATTATGTATATATTTGTTTCCTTTCGGTTCAGTTCCATAGTGACGGGATCACTGTTTTTATCATTATTATTACTGCACTTCGTATTAGAACTTTCTTAAAATAATAGAATTGCGATATACGTTCTCCCCATTATAAGAGCTGTGCAAGGCACAATGTTGTATATGATTGTGACCTAACGTTGAATTTTCCCAATAATTGTTTTTATTATTATCAGAATCATGCCGCCAAGAAAGATTGGAACTAGGGCGAACCTTGGATCTGAGGACCAGGGAAGCCATAATCAGGACAATAGAAACCAAGAACACAGTGAAGAGGAAGATGAGGATTATGTGGAACAGGATGACTCCCTGTATGAAGAGGAAGAGGAAACATATGATATTGAGGGATTTGAGATAGAGGCTGAAGAAGGAGAAACCGAGGTTGAGCAACCAGTACCAAACCCAGGCATGGATCCCATGAGCCAGTTCATGCAACTCCTAAGGCAGAATTTGGAACGTCAACCCAACCCACCCCCTCAAGGAAGTAACAATGCAGTGGCAAACTCTTTCAGGGCTTTTAAGTCCCTTAAGCCCCCTGAGTTCCACGGATCAGCCGACCCAGTTGAGGCAAGGGCGTGGTTAAAGGAAATGGAGAAATATTTTGAGATTTTGAGTACCGAGGAGGCACAGAAGACTGTATTTGCTACCTACCTTCTGAAAGGAGAAGCTAACTACTGGTGGGAGGCCAAGAAAAATATAGAGACAGACGCTATTATAACCTAGGAGAGATTTAGTCAGTTGTTTCTGGGGAAGTATTTCCCGAGGTTTATGGAAAACCAGATGGAGCTCAAGTTCTTAGAGCTAAAGCAGAATAACTTGTCTGTAGCAGAGTACGAAGCGAAATTTACTGAGTTATCAAGGTTTGTGCCGGAGTTTGTGAGCACCGAGGAAAAGAAAGCTAGGAGGTTTCAGCAGGGACTGAAACCGTGGATTCAGAATAGGGTGGCAATCCTTGAGCTTACGGACTATGCCACTCTGGTGCAAAAGGCAACGATTGTAGAAGCCGGAAGTGAACAGATGCAGAAGGAAAGAGAGAAGAAGGGAATAAAGAGGAAAAGTATGAGCATGGGTGGGGGTTCAGCAGGAAGGAGCTTCCCAACTAGATTTAATCGAGGAGCAGTGTCCCTACCGGGAAAGAACACTGGGTTTAAGCGGCCAATGAGCATGAATGTGAGCCAGAGCGGCCAGAAGTCTAGAATGTCTTATTCCAACCAGTCTCGACCCCCATTGCCAACCTGTAACACTTGTGGAAGAATGCATTCTGGGGAATGTAAGGGAAAGCCAGTAACCTGCTTTAAGTGTGGGCAAGTGGGCCACTATTCTCACAAATGCCCTTCGTCAGCCCCTGCCGTCATTCCAACCACCACTTGTCATCAGTGCGGACGCCCAGGTCATTGGAAGAGGGAATGCCCAATGAACAAACCAGCAGCTTCGGGAGCAAGCAGGGCTGCTTCTAATAAGCCACCTACTGCGAGGACTTTCAACATGATAGTCCAGGATGCTATGAAAGATTCAGATGTGATAGCAGGTACCCTTTCTCTAAATTCAGTCAGTGCAAATGTTTTATTTGATTCGGGAGCAACTAAATCTTTTATATCAAAGGACCTTGCACGTAAGTTAAGACTTAAGGCTGAACCCTTGATAGAACCCTTACAAGTAGAAATAGCCAATCATGAAATTATTCCTGTTAACCAGATTCACCCCGCCTGTGAGATAGGCATAGGGGAGCAATCTTTCAGTGTTGATCTGATTCCTTTTAAATTAGGGGAGTTTGATATGATTTTGGGAATGGACTGGCTATCTAGCAACGATGCTCAGATAGACTGTAAAGGGAAGAAAGTTAAGTTAAATATCCCCAGGAAGAAAGAAATTATATTTAGAGGAAAGAGGCAGACGCAAAAATTTTTGACTATGGCCCAGGCCAAAAGGATGCTACGAAAAGGAAGTGAGGCCTACCTAGCCTATGTGGTGGACACGCAGAAGGAGGTGCCCAACTTACAAGATATTCCAGTAGTCAACGAATTTGAAGATGTATTCCCACAAGACCTTCCGGGATTACCACCCGATAGAGTGATTGAATTTGCTATTGAGTTGGCCCCAGGGACGGCGCCAGTTTCAAAAGCACCTTACCGGTTAGCCCCGTTAGAAATGAAGGAATTAGCTATCCAATTGCAGGAACTCTTGGATAAGGGTATGATAAGACCCAGTGTGTCTCCGTGGGGAGCACCAGTTTTATTTGTTAAGAAGAAAGATGGGAGCATGAGGTTGTGCATCGACTATCGAGAGTTGAACAAGCTAACCATAAAGAACAGGTACCCATTGCCTAGAATAGACGATCTATTTGACCAGCTAAAGGATGCTGTTTATTTTTCCAAGATCGACCTGAGAACTGGATATCACCAACTAAAGATTAAACCCGAAGATATTTCCAAGACAGCGTTCCGTACCAGGTATGGGCATTATGAGTTCTTGGTAATGTCCTTTGGATTAACCAACGCCCCAGCGGCTTTCATGGATTTAATGAATAGAGTATTTAAGAAGTACTTGGACAAGTGTGTGATAGTTTTTATCGATGATATTTTGATCTACTCAAGGACTGAGGTAGAACATGCAGAGCATTTGAGGATAGCTCTAGGAATACTCAAAGAGGAGCAGTTATATGCCAAATTCTCGAAGTGTGAATTCTGGCGGAATGAAGTACAGTATTTAGGACATGTGATCAATAAAGAAGGAGTATTGGTCGACCCCTCCAAGATAGAGGCGGTCTCAAATTGGGAAAGGCCAACCACACCCACAGAGGTAAGGAGTTTCATAGGATTGGCCGGCTACTATCGAAGATTTGTACAGGACTTTGCGAAGATCGCAGCCCCTTTGACACGACTTACTCGTAAGACAGAGAAGTTTGAATGGACGGAGAAATGCGAGAACAGTTTTCAGGAATTAAAGAAAAGGTTGATAACGGCTCCGGTATTGGCATTGCCGGACGGAAAAGGAGATTTTGTGATATATAGTGACGCGTCGCACAAAGGATTAGGATGTGTGCTTATGCAGCATGGTAAAGTTATTGCGTATGCGTCGAGACAACTGAAGGAATACGAGGTTAGATATCCTACTCATGACCTTGAGCTCGCGGCAATAGTATTTGCTTTAAAAATTTGGAGGCACTACTTGTATGGAGAGAAGTGCGAGATTTTCACAGACCATAAGAGCCTCAAGTACATATTTACGCAGAAAGAGCTCAATATGCGCCAGAGGAGATGGTTAGAACTAATCAAGGACTATGATTGTGAGATTCTTTATCATCCAAGGAAAGCCAATGTGGTGGCTGATGCCCTTAGTAGAAAGGAAAGACTCAGAATGATAACGACTTCAGAAGAGTTGATAAGGGATTTTGAGAGAATGGAAATAGAAGTAAAGGTAACCGGAACCGGAACTGAAAAGCTTTTTGAGATCTCAATGCAGCCAGAGTTATTGGAAAAGATCAGATTGTGCCAGGAGAAAATAATGAATGAAGGCAGAGAGTCAATGACTGGAGAGGAGATCCATACTGAGAAAGATGATAAAGGGATAATGAGGTACTCCTACCGAATTTGGGTTCCGAATGTTCAAGAACTTAAAGACGAGATTTTGGATGAAAGCCATAGTTCAAGGTATTCCATTCACCCGGGAAGTACCAAGATGTATAGGGATTTGAAGGAATATTACTGGTGGCCCAACATGAAGAGGGACGTAGCAGAATGGGTAAACAAGTGTTTGACTTGCCAAAGAGTAAAGGCAGAGCACCAGAGACCCAGTGGACTTTTGCGACCCCTGGAGATTCCCGAATGGAATTGGGAACAGATAGCGATGGATTTTGTTGTAGGCTTGCCAAGGACGAAAGCCAATCACGACGCCATTTGGGTAATTATAGACCGACTGACAAAGTCAGCTCATTTCATTCCTATCAATGAAAGATACACAGTCGATAGACTGGTGGACATTTACCTTAAGGAAATAGTGACGCGACATGGAGTCCCAGCGTCCATTGTCTCAAACCGACACCCCAGGTTCAACTCCATATTTTGGAGGAGCTTTCAGGAGTGTGTGGGGACCAAGTTAAATATGAGTACCGCGTACCATCCCCAGACGGATGGACAGAGTGAAAGGACCATCCAGACACTAGAAGATATGTTGAGAGTCTGTGCAATAGACCTTAAAGGAAGTTGGGATGATCACTTGCCATTGATCGAGTTTTCTTATAACAATAGCTTTCATGCTAGCATCGGAATGCCGCCTTATGAGGCCCTGTACGGAAGAAGGTGTCGATCTCCCTTATACTGGGATGAAGTAGGGGAGCGGAAGATGCTCGGACCCGAAGTGGTCCAAAGGACCAAAGATATAGTGGATCTTATCAGAGGGCGACTTGTAGCAGCCCAAGACAGACAGAAGAAATATGCAGACCTAGCCCGAAAGGATAAGGAATATGAAGTAGGGGACTTAGTACTGTTGAAAGTATCCCCTTGGAAGGGATTAATGAGGTTCGGAAAGAAAGGAAAACTAAGCCCAAGATACATTGGACCTTTTGAGATATTAAGACGAATTGGAAAGTTAGCTTACGAGCTAGCCCTACCCCCTAATTTGCAACAAGTTCATAATGTGTTCCATGTGTCAATGCTAAGGAGGTATCATCGGGATGCCAGGCACATAGTGGAGTACGAGCAGGTGGATATGCAGCCAGATCTAACTTACGTGGAGAAGCCAGTAAGGATTATGGATAAGAAGGAGCAGGTGCTTCGGAACAAAGTGATCAAGCTAGTCAGAGTACTATGGCAGAATCATAACGTGGAAGAATCAACTTGGGAACTAGAGAGCACAATGCTAGAAAAGTACCCCCATTTGTTTTCTGTTTGATTCCGGGACGGAATCCTTTTAAGGAGGGGAGACTGTAATAACCCCAAAATTTTCAACTTTTTGTAACCCTTGTGAATAGTGTTTTAGCTGAATGAGAAAACTTTTCACGCCACACTATGTAGGGTTCTGTTATGGATATTCTGGGATATTATTAGTACTCTATGTAGTATATAAGTGTATGTAAAGATCGTCAGAATCCAATTCCGAACACTTTGGTTTTTCCCAGAAATCCACAAGATACGGAGAGAATTGAGTATAAGGTAACAGGATAAAAAGGATTTAAATTAAAGGATTATAATAGAGGATCATAAAAAGGAATATAATGTATTGAGAAAGGTTAAGGGAACCTAAGTAATAAGATCCCGGGTATGATCCTTCAAACGATAAACGAGAACGAAAGTTAAGCGAACCGTATAACAGATCAGCGGTCATTAGGCAAACGATTAGGAAGTTAATCAAAGGGATTAGTGGGAATGATGTCATCCAACCAATAGAAAGAGGACAAGGAAGGGAGGATGACATCATGAGGGTGACACAAGCATGACAAGGGAAGGAAGGAGGTGTGGTTGAATGAGAACCACACAAATTCAAGGGCAAGAAGGTAATTGACTAAAGCAAATACAAAAAACCAAGCAACCAAGCCAAGTAAATTCATTCTTCATCAAAAATCAAAACGAACCAAGGCATTAGTTCTTCATTTCTCACGGCTTTTCACTATTCAAAAGGCAAGAAAAATTCAAAATCAAAGATCCAAGCTTCCTAAATTGGTAAGATAATTCCCTAACCATCTTCATGCTTAGTTAGGACTATATCATGAGTTTAAGCCATTAATTCCTTCTCAATCTTCTTCATTTAATCAAAGAAGAAGACTATGAATAGTGTTTTCAAGTTTTTTTAACTTGAAGTTTTCTTGTTTTTCTTGAAGATCCAAGCTTTCCTAAGACTTCTCAAAGCTTCTTAAGGCTTCCTAGCTCCTCCCACCACTTCAAGGAAGGTATACCATCTCCAAACCCTAGATCCCTATGTATTATAAGATGATTTTAATTAGTAGGTTGATATTGTAGCTTGTTGTGGTGATTTAGAGTTTGGGATTTGGAATGGTAGTGAAATGGAATGGTAAATGTTGTGGTTTTGATTAAAAGAACTTAAGTATGATTAAAGTTAAGTTTAGGCATAAGTATGATTGATTAAATTGAATTGGTTGGGGTTGTTATGATGTGATAAGGATGGATGTTGGTTGTAAGTTGTATTTGAGGTTGATTTGGGATGGTTTTGAATGGTTTAAAATATTGGAAATCGCGTAAACATAGCCGTCGTAACGTCCGATTTTCTTTGGACTGTTTTTGTGCATAGCATTAGGACCCGAGAACCCCCTGCTATATTATGACCACTGCCATGATTAGATAGCTCATGTTACGAGCTTCGTTTTGATATGTAGTTCGTTCGATTCTGATGCACGGTTTAGGAGAAACGACCGTTTCAAGTAACGGCGTTTCGCGAACGAAACTTTTTCCCTCGCCTTACTTTGAAACATAGGTTAAAGACCAAAAAGGGTTAATTAATGTATGAAACATTTATGGTAAGTGTGTTAGGCAGTTGGTAAGACACCCGCGAAGGAATTGCCTTAAAACTCGTAAAGGTTAAATTATTAAAAATGGTGGAGCCGAGGGTACCCGAGTGACTTAAGCGAATCAGTGAGCGCAAATCAAGCGTTAGAGTCTAAGTTAGTTAAAGTATAGATTTACAAGTGATTTTGGTTTAATTCCAACTTACTTGTTGTTTATAGGTTACCAGACTCGTCCCGAGCCTTTTATCACCCCAAGTCGCTCAGGCAAGTTTTCTACCCGTTATAACTGTTGTTGTGATGAATATATGTATTTGCATTATCTTGCGATAGATGCATGTTGGTTAATTAGCAAATGATGCAATATATTGAAGTATGCTGCTATGGTATATATATATGCATGCCTGTTTCGCATTCTTTCCATATATATATCTGTTGGTTCAGTTGATAATACCTATGCTAGAGGATAGCGATAACTTGCATATACCCTTAGTATAGGGACCCAAAGGTGAAAATATTTTCTAAAACCGGGAGTCGAGGATCCCGAGTAGATTTTGTATATATGGATATGGATATATATATATATTTATATATATATATGGTTATAGTTTTCCAAACTATTAATCGAATAAGGTTTATTCGATAACTTTAACTTTATTTTATTATTGAATATTATTTCGAATATTCATTCGAGGGCTTATGACTCTTTTATATTATTATTGGATATTACTTGGATATTCATTTGAGGATGTATGACTCCTTTATTTTATGAATATTATTTATAATATTCATTCGAGGTATTATGACTCCGCTTATTACTGCAATATATTCTTTATTTTATTAAAGAATAAGGTGTCAATAATCAAACTTATTTTCGATTATTCAAATAAAGATAATACTTTCATATAAGTATATCTTTGATTATTTAATACTCGTTTCAAGTATAAGTTTTAATACTTCTACTTCAATTATTTTTATAAAGATAATTCTTTGTGGGAATATTATTTAAATAATAATATTCAGACATTTTCTAAATATACTGGGGACTGATTTACTTCATTAAATCAGTTTTACTCCAAACACTCTTTAAAGTGTTTTCGAGTCTTCAAAATGATTTTTAAAAGTTAGAGCGGATCCCAAAACTCATTTTTATATTTAAGATCTTCCTTTTTAAGGGGATTTAAATACTCGCTCAAAACCTGGGGAATCCGGCTCTGTGGTGTATTTTATATTCGCAACAAGGTTGCTGTCTTGGTAAAAGAGTTTTTGATTACTTACCCAATATTCGGGAAGTAAAATTCTTGGAACAAGTTAATCCATTAACAGGCATCGGCTGGGAAATATCGGTGAGTTTTCCTTTCCAACTAGATACGACTTCTTGGTGAAGCCGTATCAACAAGTTTCTACTTGGGGAAAGGGGGAACGAGCTTTACGTTTCAGAGTCATGGATTTCATCTGAACTAGGAGTGGCGTAAGTGGTCGAGTAGCGCCGGCCCAGCCTTATCATATTGGCCCAAATGGCCTGGAAGTTCCGCTAAGGCGGTCCATTCCTTAGGAGTTCAGTGTTCGGTTGACAAGTAAATCCGACAGGTTCTCCTCTACATATAGAAAATGGTGGGGTTGTACTACTACGACTGATCATCGTAAGTGGTCTTCCTGGCGCGGTAAACTCCCGTAATGAGTTCATCATCCATTTGGATAATTCTGCAACACTACCCGTAGCATTTCGATTGAAAGGCTACTAATGGGTGGTTGCCGAAGCATTGACAGGGTCAAACATTTTTACTGGTGTATCCATTGAATGAAGTATCTCGTAACTTCATCTCTTTTCAAAATATTTCAAAGATCAAATATTTTCAAGTTTTATTTGTGGTCTCATCTATGGGATGACCTCGTGAATCTTATTATACTTCGAACAGTAGTAGTTCAATTAGATTTAAAAAAAATGGTATAAGTATAGTGAAGTAATTGGTAACTTCATCTTCTTTTAAAACTTATATCCAGTAAGTAATTACCTTACTTACGATAAAGATTCTAGTAAGTATCCATTTAGATACTTATATTATTGTTATCACTATGTATTATCTTGCGAGCTGTAAGGCTCACTCTTGCTTTATTTCTTCATCACACAACAACAGTTAGGAGAGATGGCCAGACTCCAGCAGACCCAACGCAAGCGCGTGGGAAGCGTCCCGCGTCTTCCCGATGATGTTGTAGCTGCTATAGCTGCCGAGGTAGATCCATTGTAGTTCAGACCATCTACTTTTGAGAATCAAATTATGTATAATTATAACTTGTGGCCGATAATGGCAATTAACTGTAAATTTATCAAGTAATCATTTTGGGTTGTAATAACTTTTAAATGCTGGATTCAAAGACTTGTACTTATTTCAATTTCATCTCTGAGACTATAACGAGTTGTGGTGTGTGTTAGTGTGGGGTCACAGTATGAGGTTATTTATTATTAATTAAGTGAAGTGATATTGTGGAAAGAAAGACCGTGACAACCCGGATCCCCGACCCCGGATCTGGGGGTGTTACAATCTCAAAGTAAATGGTGTAGTCTCCCAGTGGACTCCTCCAGATTGGTATCTGAAAGGAGAAATCGAACTTTGTTAGACATAGTTCGGTCCATGATGAGCTATGCGAATCTTCCAGTATTCCTATGGGGTTATGCATTGGAAACCTCAGCATATTTACTGAATAAGGTGCCTTCCAAATCTGTTCCTCAAACTCCGTATGAGATATGGAAAGAAAGGAAACCGAGTCTTAAACACGTTAAGATTTGGGGATGTCCAGCTTATGTCAAGTAAGTTGACCCAGATAAGCTGGAATATCGATCCGTAAAATGTAGTTTTATGGGATATCCTAAAGAGACTTTAGGGTATTACTTTTACACCGATCATCGGGTGTTTGTCTCCAGACATGCTACCTTCTAGGAAAAGGAGTTTATCCTTGAAGGAAACAGTGGGAGCAAAATTGAACTTGATGAATTTCAAGAAGCACAAACTACTACGGTTCAAGTGGAAACACCTGTTCTGACGGAACAACCTTCTGTAGAACAGCCCATTCGTAGGTCAGGGAGAGTGTCTCGCCAACCTGAGAGGTAATATGGCCTTGTCATTAAGAATGACAATGAGTTGTCGATCATTGATGATGACGACCCTGTGACCTATAATGAGGCTATGAGTAGTGTTGACTCAGAGAAATGGCATAGTGCCATGAAATTCGGAATGAAATCTATGTATACGGGATACAAAAGAATGATTAGAGCAAATGGCCAGGTGGAGACCTTTAAGGCCAGGCTTTTGGCAAAAGGATTCAAACAAAGGCAATAAATTGACTTTGATGAAACCTTTTACCTGTAGCCCTATTAAAATCAGTTCGGATTTTGCTTGCGATTGCTGCTTACTACGACTATGAGATCTGGCAAATGGCTAGATGGTTTTCTTTCCAAGGGAAATGAAAACCTAGTGTGTAAGCTGCTGTGAACCATATGTGGTTTAAAGCAAGCTTCTCGTAGAAGGAACATCCGTTTTGATGAGACAATCAAAGAGTTTGGTTTTATCAAAAACATAGATGAACCATGTGTCTACAAAAGTGTTAGTGGGAGCGCGGTAACGTTTCTTGTATTGTATTGAAATAGAGTTGACACACATAATAACATAGCAGACCCACTAACAAAGCTACTTTATGAAAGTCACTTTGATCGTCATAAAGATAAGATGGGTATTAGATACCAGAGTGATTGGCTTTAGTACAAGTGGGAGATTGAAAGGAATATGTCCTAAGTCCAATCATGTATTAGGATTTAGGAATAACTTCCTGTGTAATCTGTTTTGATTTCATTGATATTAATAAAAGACTAGTTTTGTTTTTATTACGGGCTTTATCTATTTAAGTATTTAAATAAGATATACCATAGTTTAGAGTAAAGCTTTTTATGGATTATGATGAGATCATAATAGTGAGACCTAAAAGATGATAACTCTAAACTTAAATAGTTCCTGATCATAGGATTACTAACTGGTAATTAATAATCCGCAAAGATCGGTACATACTATGCTTGCTTTATTATGAAGGATGTCTGTTCTCATAGACATTTGTGTGGTGACACTATAGCTAGTATATAGGTGCTTATTATAGAATGAGTTCACTGAACATGACTCGCACAACTGAACAACTGATGGAGTTCACTCACGTGTCAGCAGTTGTTCACATAGTGATAGTTGTAAAAGTATCCTTAGACTTGAGGTCATCATAGTCATCTTGTGTACACTGAACTATGCTTTGGTTTAGTTCTTAGTCTCCAGGGACAATATTAGGGCTCTTTTGGGTATAGGAATTTGTACACGAAGATAGTGTATGATCAATAAAGGATCTACCCCTTCCAGTGAAGGAAGTGAATGTTCAAGGCTGATCCACTTATGCTAGTTCAGGAATCTCTGGCCAGAGTAAATAAAATTAGAAAGGAGTTTCTAATTTACATAGAACTGAGCATAGTAAATGGTAAGCAAGTGATTGAATTAGATAGGCTTGACACGAGATCCATGCCTTGTATTTAATCACATTGTAGGGTAGAAGGAGTTTATTGTACGGTAACTATTCACTGAATAGGTTCTTGGTATTCTAAGCAGTGAATTCATATTAACCGGATAATCGCGATATGCTGAGAAGTATCCCTCACGATGTAGAATAAATGTGATTAATTAATTAATCATATTTAATAAATTAGAGAATTTATATAAATAATGATAAAATAGTTTTATTATTATTTATTTCTACTACCGGCTTAATATTGAACCTACAGGGCCACACCATAAAAAGAGAATGATTTAATGGTAGAGGAATTAATTAATAATGGCTAATAATTATTTATTTATGAAATAAATAATTAATTGGTAAATTTAATAATTGATTAAATAAGATTTAATTGATTATAAATTAATTAAGAAAAGTTCTTAATATTATTAATTAAGAATTTAATTTTTGGAAATTAAATCAAGAGAGAGAATTATTTCTAAAGTGTTTAGAAAAAGGATTAATAATTAAAAGGTGTTTTAATTATTAATGAGAATAATAAATGGGATAATAATAATAATATTTATGGGAAAATTTCAGCTGAAAATTTTGCCTATAAATATACTATTATAAACCCTATTTTTATTCTAACCCAAAACCCCAATTTTTATAAAACCTAATTCTCTCCACCTCCTCCTCCTCCTAAACGTCGTTTTCTTGGTGGATACCGGTGGAGTGCTTCACGTTTGAGGAGCAGCTGCTAAGGATCTCCGATCGTTGCTCTTGGATCGCATATTAAAGGTTAGTAATCGATCCATATGTTTTTACCACGATTCATATGCTTTTATTTGGATTTTATATGTGTAAAAGTGTTTTACCATGCCTCCGCTGCGATTAAAATCCAACAATAACCTAACTCAAACATGATCATGTCACTGAAATTAAAGAATTTATCAGTAACTAACATATAAAGCATGTTAAGCATAGAGATCTTAACAGAATCAAAATTGCTTATTTTACCAGAAATACTTTGGTAACTACATCACACACATAACTCCATTCTTTTTTAAGACCTAGCCTCCTAATATCACTCAACTTAGAGCTGAGGAGAGCATAGCCAATAGAATTAAGCATGTTAACTATATCAGTATCTGTGTGTGGAACAGTAGTGTGTGTTATCCAGAATTCTAAAGCATGCATTGATAATGTCACTATTAATGCAAAACTGCTTACCTTTAAGAGTGAAAGTTATGGTCTTGTCAGTAGAGTTGTACACGGCAGTTGTCCATATTTCCTCCACAACTTCACAGTAGATTATGGGTGATTCCAGCATAGCATAACTGAGTTTACAACTCTTCACAAAGTCCATCATCTTGTGAAAGTCTCCAAACTGTGGAATCTCCTTGTTCACAAGAGCTACAAAGTTGTTCTTTTCAAAGATAAATCCAGATTGAGACATGATTTTGACTACTGGTGCCATTGTTAGAGAATGAGAAATTTGCAGAGAGAATATTTGCTTTGGAGAAGAAAGGAAGATAGAGCAATTGATTTGAGATTTATAAAAGAGTAGAATCAAAATGAATTCTGCTTTTATACTATCTCAGAAATAAACTGTCAAAAATAATAAAGTGAAATAAAGTAACCAATCAAAATAGCCCAAATTATCCGTTTAAAAATAAATAAACTGTAAAAATTCTGTCACTTATCCGTCGTGTTATACTTACAAACTGTAAGTATACCCAATGGATAATGTTCAGAGATTTAACGGCTAAGATTGAGATAATTCGACGGATGGGAATAAAACAATTATCCGTCGGGTTATAAAATAATCCAAAAAAGTAATTGATTTTTATTTACAGATAATATTCTGACGGATGATCAAACTCGATGGATAATGAGCATCCGTCGGATAAATTTTGACTTATCCAAAATTTTATCCAAAACAGAAAAATCAATTAAGTTTCTGGCTGCATTATAACTTGCAAAAATATCTGAAATAATTCAAAAAAAATTAAGCATACCTAACTCACTTACCAACCTTGAAAAGGTGGATTCATCAAGTGGCTTGGTAAATATATCTCCAAGCTGCTTTTCACTTGGAAAAAAATGAAGTTACATAGTACCATTCATCACATGTTCCCTAATAAAGTGGTACTTGATGTCTATGTGCTTTGTTCTTGGATGTTGTACTGGATTTTCAGTGATGGCAATTGCACTTGTGTTATCACAAAAAAGGGAATTCAAACCACTTGTAGACCATAGTCCAACAATTGGATTTTCATCCATAAAATCTGTGCACAGCAACTACCAGCAGCAATATATTCAGCTTCATCTGTAGAAGTAGAAACTGAATTTTACTTTTACTGAATTAGGACACAAACTTGTTCCCTAGAAATTGACAGGTTCCTGTTGTACTTTTTCTGTCTATTTGACAACCTGCATAATCTACATCTGAATAACCAGTTAGATCAAAACCACAATCTCTAGGATACCAAATGCCAAGTTTTGGTGTTCCCTTGAGATATTTGAAAATTCTCTTAATAGCTACTAAGTGAGATTCTCTAGGATCAGCCTGAAATCTAGCACAAAGACAAGTAGCAAACATTATATCTGGCCTACTAGCTGTTAAGTACATAAGTGAGCCAACCATGCCCCTATAGCTTGAAATATCCACAGACTTTTCAGTAGTGTTTAATTCAAGCTTAGTTGCAGTGGCCATCGGAGTTTTTGCAGATGTGCAATCCATTAGATCAAACTTCTATAAAAGATCATGAATATATTTAGTTTGACTAATGAAAATTCTATCACTAACTTGCTTAACTTGTAAACCAAGAAAGTAAGTTAGTTCTCCCATCATACTCATTTCATACTTACTTTGCATTAATTTGGCAAACTTTTTGCAAAGTTTTTCATCTGTAGAGCCAAATATAATATCATCTACATAGATTTGAACAAGTATACTAGAGCCATTAACATTTCTAAAGAATGAAGTTTTATCAACAATATCTTTTATGAAGTGATTTTCCAAAAGAAACTTTGATAAAGTGTCATACGAGGCTCTAGGTGCTTGCTTCAGTCAATAAAGTGCTTTCAAAAGATAGTAGACATATTCTGGAAAATTTGGATCTTCAAAACTAAGAGGTTGACTGACATAGAATTCCTCCTCCAAATCTCCATTTAGAAAGGCACTTTTGACATCCATTTGATAGACCTTGAAATTGGCATGAGCTGCATAGGCTAAGAAAATTCTGATGGCTTCAAGTCTTGCAACAGGAGCAAAAGTTTCATCAAAATCTATTCCTTCTTGTTGACAACAGCCCTTAGCAACCAATCTAGCTTTGTTCCTGACCACTATGCCATTTTCATCCATCTTATTTCTGAATACCCACTTGGTGTCAACTAGATTCTTTCCTTTAGGTTTGGGTACCAGCTTTCATACCTTATTCCTTTCAAATTTTTTTAGCTTCTCCTGCATAGCTAAAATCCAATCAGGATCCAACAAAGCTTCTTCTACCTTCTTTGGTTCTTCCTTAGATTGGAATCTGCTATATAAACGTTCTTCTTGAGTTGCTCTCCTTGTTTAAACTCTAGAAGATGCATCACCAATGATGAGCTCAAAAGGGTGATCTTTAGTCCATTTTCTTTGTTGAGGTAGATTAGCTCTAGATGAAGAGGCCTTATGGTTGTCTTGATGTGTGACTGAGTTTTGAATATGAGAAACTCCCCCTGAGTTTGTGAATCTTTGATTTGAGAAAGGGGAACTTTCTGTAGGTGATCTATTCTGACTTTCAGCTTCTCTTAATGTCCCGACGGATGATGCACTTTGCGTCCCGACGGATAAAGCCGATTGTCTCCCGACGGATAAGGCAGATTGTCTTCCAATGGATGGAGCATTTTGTGACTTGACAGATGTTGAATTATTTGCTTCATTAGTTGTAGATTTTTTTGTATTATCCTTATTCACTGTTTCTTGATCACTTTCATCATCACTGTCATCACTAACCATCTCCACATTATCAAATTTGAGGCTTTCATGGAAATCTCCATCTTGCAGTCCTTCAATCTTTTTATCATCAAACACAACATGTACTGATTCCATAAAAATGTTGGTTCTTAGATTTAAGACTCTATATGCTTTTCCCATAGCATATCCAACAAAGATTGTGTGACGCCCTCCAAACCCGGGGTCTAGATTTGGGGGTCACTCGCCAATAAACCAAAATAAAATAATCACAGCGGAATAATATAATAAATACGACCCCTTTACCTACACTGGATCGATCACAGGTTATAGTATGGAACAGGCACTAATACAAATCAAATATTATTACAAATCATAGTCTAACTAATTTTACAACTTATTCAAATTTTATTACAAACCTCTAGACTAATTAAGCATCCCAAACTGTCTACCTGGAAACACACCAACTATTTACAAGCACATAACCTCTGGTCAGACCTGGAACTTAAGCTTGCCCTGGCCTAGCTGAAAGAATCAAGATAAGAAACAAGTATGAGCGAAAGAAATACTCAGCAAGTAGTAAATAGCTTATGATTTGGAATAACAACAGTATATCTGATGAACAAAACCAACTACAATAACTGAACAGTATCAAAACTGATATAAATTTGATAATAAACAACATTTGCAATATATTATGTTTTGGGATTGGAATCCTCGAACGACGGTGTGTTGCCGCCGGTGATCAGCCGCGGAGCAACACCGGTATGCTGAAGCATATCCAACTAAACAAAAAGGTACCCAAGGCACATATTGGCCTAGCAAGGTGTTATATCCTGTATAACACATAGCTCACACTGGACCGCCGCCACGGCCTCTTATGCAACCATCCATCCCATAAAAACAATTTTCCATCAAAGGAGTCAAATCAAATGACATCCTTAACCACATAACTCCCCATTTCTCATGGTCCGGAGTTTTATCAACAACCCATGGCGAAATAACCAGAACAATTAGTTATTCGCTAATCTCAATTCAAAACTTCACTGTATAGAGTAATTCATAGCGAAACATAAAACGTTTAACTATTCTGAACTTAGAATAGTATGGATATTGAAAGAATAAAGTTCAGAGTCAATATCAATAGAATGATAAATAAAGGTATAGGTACTTGTATAATATGATTAGAAATGAACGTCACTTGAACGATAAGTGAAGTTAGGGGTACTTGCCTGGTATGCTCAATAACCTCTTACTTTAACTCTGCTTCTAACTGCTGGCTACTATCTTCGTCTAACACTTGACTGTACTCCTTGCTACTCGATTCTATAAATAAAAAGACTATCTTAATTGACAGAACTAAACTCAATCGACGTAACTCTACGTCTTGACATCTCCCCGACCATTTATAACTAAGCATGGCATATTAAACTGTAAACAAATAGCATACTTATCACATAACACATAATCATGACATTTGTATAACACGTAATCACATAACTCATGCAATACATAAGTCAGATCATTAAAAGATACGTCTCAGTGCGCTCAGAATGAAAATCAGGTCAATATTAGCATTTATCGATCAAATACCGACTCAAACTGATATACAAATTAAATGACATTGCAATATAAAAGAAATTAGGTCTCAAAAGTATTTTTATTGAAAGCGCAATATTTTTCTGAGTTTGTACGCGTTCGTTTCGTATTAAACGGACAAACGGTTGATTTATTATGAATTTTTAAACATTTTTCGGAATAAAACGGGTCTCCAAATCATTTAATAATTAAATAATAGGGCTCGAACACTCGAAAATAATTTTATAAAAATTATCGAGCCTAGAAAATAATTTAAAATAATATTTTAAAGCTCGAAACTATTTTTCGAAATTTTTAAATCAATTTTAAATAATTAAATCTAATTAAATAATCAATTAAAATTAATTAATAACTAATTAAATTAATTAATCAATTAATATTTACATTAATTGACTAATTAAATAATTATTTATCAACTAAAATTAATTAATTAAATAATTTGGATTTATTTTTGAATTAAAAATAAATTTTCAGAATTAAAATAATGATTTTCAAATTAAATAAAATGAATTTTCAGAAATTAAAATAGGATTTTTGAATTATTTTTAAATCAGAAATTCAGAAACAGTTTTCAGATTTTTGCAACTGGGTTTATAGGATTAAAAGCGGGTCGAAATCCGGGTCAAAAACCAACCCAAACGGGTCACCAAGAAACTGAAGAAACCAGCCGGAAAATTGCAGAATCCGGCGAGGTTTCGTTTCCCAGCGAACCCCAATCGAGCTCCAAACCGGCTCGATCATTCTGCTTTTCAGTCCCTATCGATTCTACAACACTACCACAATTCAGAGACGACATCGACAATAACAAAACACTGTCGAGTCCTCGGTTCCGGCCAAACCGCCATTAAAGCCGGTCAAAACCGAGCTTTTCCGGCTACTTTAAATCGGACACCATAATTCAATCCAAAAATACCGTTAAACTCAGAGAAACACGATCTATTCTTCTGCATAACCTAATTCAATGAACAACTAACAATCAAGAAACCCCCAAATTCGAATATTAACCCTAAATTACGAATTTTTCACATCCCTAGTCGTTTGAATGATTTGAGGGCATAAACAGAAAGAACATGAAAATCTGAACATTTTGGTTACTCATACTTCAAATTCTGAAGTCTGCATCACCCTCAAATTTGGGTTTGATTCTCAGAACTTTTCAAGAACACCAAGAACACATATTCAAAGAATTTTCAGAAAATTAAACCTCAATTTCTATATGATACCGAACCCTATTTTTGAAGTATAATATACCAAATCGACCAGAAAAACATACTCTACAACATGGAAGCATCAAATCAAATCAACAACATCAAGAACAAATTTTCATAATTTAATTATCAAATAATTCGAATATAAATAATTAAATAAGAAAATTACTGTGATTTCTGGGCAGAAACTGATGATTGATTCAGAAAGAAGATTTCGAGAGCTTCGTTTTGATATGCTGCACGCCCGAATCGGAGTTCGATAACGCCTTCGTTCGTGTGTTTGATTCTCGGAAACGTATCGGTTTCTCGGGTTTTTCTCTGTTTTTACGGTATTTTAACTGGTTGCAAATGAATAAACGAAATAAACGAAATAAGAAATAGGTTATTTATATTTATGGAATATTGGATCGTTCTGGATCGTTTTGGATCGTTAAATTAGTTGCTTAGCCGCTAAGTAACTGTAAAAACGATACAATTCAATACCAGAATTTGATAATTATCAAAACCGGGCTTTTTATAAAACACCATATACGAACATAACGTAAAAATATCCCGTCTTTCGAGATTACGGGTTTTTATTGATTACCGAAATAACTATCGTATCGAAAATATTGCGCCGGGCCGCGCACGAGTCAAACCGTAATCCGGATCGAAAAAGTCAAAACACGGAAAATGTCTGGAATTACCAGATTAGGTTAGGAAGGAGTTTTCGGAAGAGTTTCGGGTTGTAAAAACGCAAAACGGTTGAAGTTGGAAGATTCCCTGCTTTATAAAATAATTTTATAATTATTCTGAAAATAATTAATAATTAATAAATCATTATAAAATCATATAACACTCCAAAAATTACCAGAAAAATACCACAATTATCTATATTTTATTCTGGACATATAAAAATTCAAATATTCAAATAATGTCACATATAACATTCAGATATCTATTCTACTTTTCAGATAATTCACCAAAAATTCACATAAAATCACATAAACAATTTCGAATAATAATAATAATATTTGAAAATATATGGGATATTACAATCTACCCCCCTTAACAGGATTTGTCCTCAGAATCAGCCTAGGAAAATAAATGAGGATACTTGGATCGCATTTCGCTTTCCAATTCCCAAGTCGACTCTTCAACCTTGGGATTCCTCCACAAGACTCGCACTAAAGATACAGACTTATTCCTAAGTACTTTTTCTTTCTTATCTAAAATCTGTACTGGTTGCTCTACAAAAGATAAATCTGGTTGGATCTCGATTGGCTCGTATTCTATCACATGGTTCGAATCAGGCAAATAATGCTTCAACATCGACACATGGAACACATTGTGAATATGTTGCATGTGAGGTGGTAACGCTAATTCATAAGCAACCTTTCCCACACGCTTCAAAATCTCAAAAGGACCAACATAACGCGGACTCAGCTTTCCTTTCTTCCCAAATCTTGATAGACCTTTCCAAGGAGAAACTTTTAATAGCACTGCTTCACCAACTTCAAATTCCATATCTTTTCTGGTAGGATCTGCATATTTACGTTGACTGTCTTGAGCTGCTGTTAATCTTTTCCGAATGAGTTCTATTTTCTCTTTTGTCTGCTGGATCAATTCTGGACCCAAAATCTTTCTCTCACCAACTTCTTCCCAACATATTGGAGATCTGCATCTTCTCCCGTACAAGGCTTCGTAAGGCGGCATTCCAATGCTGGCATGATAGCTGTTGTTGTAGGAGAATTCAACTAATGGCAAATGCTCGTCCCAACTCCCTTCAAAATCTAGTACACATACCCTCAGCATATCTTCAATAGTCTGAATCGTTCTTTCACTTTGACCGTCCGTCTGCGGATGATACGCGGTACTCATGTTCAGCTTCGTTCCGAGACAATCTTGAAAACTTCTCCAAAATCTTGAGTTAAATCGAGGATCTCTGTCTGAAACTATGGATACTGGAACTCCATGTCGTGTCACAATTTCTTTAAGATATAACCGAACCAATTTATCCATTGAGAATCTTTCATTGATAGGAAGAAAATGCGCCGACTTCATCAATCTATCGATAATAACCCAAATAACATCATGATTCGCCCTGGTCCTCGGTAATCCAACTACGAAATCCATCGCGATATGCTCCCACTTCCATTCTGGAATGTCCAATGGTTGTATCAGTCCACTGGGCCTTTGATGTTCCGCTTTGACTCGCTGGCAAGTGTAACACTTACTTACCCATTCTGCAATTTCTTTCTTCATGCTTGGCCACCAAAAGTTTTCCCTTAAGTCTCTATACATCTTCGTACTCCCGGGATGAATTGAGTATTTAGAGTTGTGAGCGTCTCGAAGAATTTCATCTTTCAGCTCGGCTATGTTGGGTATCCATATTCTGGAAGAAAATCTTAATATCCCTTTATCATCCTTTTGACTCCCTATTTCTTCTCCTGTCAAACTGTCTCGTTCATGGCTCATTACTTCTTCCTGACATCTTCTTATTTTCTCTAATAATTCTGGTTGAAAAGACATTGCACATAATACCTCTGTAGACATACTTGGAATACTAACCTCTATTTCCAGCTTCTCAAATTCCCTGATTAATTCCTCGGATGAAGTTATCATGTTTAACCTTTCTTTTCTGCTCAGAGCGTCGGCCACCACATTTGCTTTGCCTGGATGATAGTTAATAGTACAGTCATAGTCCTTGATCAATTCTAGCCATCTTCTCTGTCTCATGTTCAATTCCTTCTGGGTGAAGATATACTTTAAACTCTTGTGGTCCGTGTAGATCTCGCACTTTTCCCCATAAAGATAATGCCTCCATATCTTCAATGCAAACACTATAGCTGCCAATTCTAGATCATGCGTTGGATACTTTTCTTCATGTGGTTTCAACTGTCTTGAAGCATAGGCTATTACCTTGTCATGCTGCATCAAAACACATCCCAATCCTTTGTACGACGCGTCACTGTAGATCATAAAATTTCCTTGTTCATCTGGCAAGACTAGTACTGGAGAAGATACTAATCTATTCTTTAATTCCTGGAAACTTTCTTCGCACTTCTCCTCCCATTCAAATTTCTGATTTTTCCTGGTGAGCTTTGTCAATGGCATAGCTATCTTCGCGAAATCCTGCACAAATCTTCTGTAGTAACCTGCTAATCCCATGAAACTTCTTACTTCTGTTGGTGTTTTTGGCCTCTCCCAGTTGATTATGGCTTCAACCTTTGCTGGATCCACTTCCACTCCTTTATTGCTAATCACGTGCCCAAGAAATCGTACTTCTTTTAACCAAAATTCACACTTGGAGAACTTTGCATACAATTTCTCCCGTCGCAGTATTTCCAGAACTATCCCCAAATGCTCTGCATGCTCCTCTTCTGTTTTAGAATAGATCAAGATGTCGTCTATAAACACGATCACGAATTTATCCAAATACTTCTTAAATACTCGATTCATCAGATCCATGAAAGCTGCTGGTGCGTTGGTTAATCCAAATGCCATCACTAGAAACTCATAATGCCCATATCTGGTTCTAAATGCGGTCTTCGGAATATCTTCAGGCTTGATCTTCAGTTGATGATATCCGGATCTTAAATCAATTTTAGAAAACCATATAGCGCCTTTCAATTGGTCAAACAGATCATCGATCCTCGGCAATGGGTATTTGTTCTTAATGGTCAGCTTGTTTAATTCTCGATAGTCAATACACAGTCACATACTCCCATCTTTCTTCTTGACAAACAGTACTGGTGCGCCCCATGGGGATACACTAGGTTTTATAACTCCTTTCTCCAAAAGATCTTGCAGCTGAGTTGCCAATTCTTTCATCTCCACTGGTGCCATCCGGTACGGAGCTTTAGAGACTGGTTCTGTTCCGGGTGCTAGATCAATCGCAAATTCAGTTTCTCTGTCGGGAGGTAATCCTGGTAGATCATCTGGGAAAACATCTGAAAATTCGTTGACAAATGGAATCGCTTCTAGTGCTGGAACTTCTTTACTGGTGTCTACCACATGGGCCAAATATGCTTCACAATTCTGACGTAATAACTTTTTCACTTGAGCGATCGCTAAGAACTTCTTCTCTTGCCTATTTCCTCGAAATATTACCTTCTTCTTACTATCCAAGGTCTGAAGTCTCACTTTACTATTCTTACAATCAATCTGAGCGTTATTTTCTGACAACCAATCCATTCCTAAAATAACATCAAATTCTCCCAACTTAAAAGGTATCAAGTTGGCATAAAAATGATGTCCTCCTATTTCAATATCGCACCTCGGGCACACTCGGTCGATGGAAACTTGGTCCTTATTAGCTAACTCTATCATTAATGCTTGTTCTAACAACTTAACTTCACAATGCAGTTTATCGACAAAACTTTGAGAAATAAATGATCTTGTAGCTCCAGAATCAAATAAAACTTTAACATCTATGGAGTTGACTGGAAGCGTACCTGCCACCACGTCTGAACTCTGAACAACATCCTTCATAGTCATATTGAATGTCCTAGCCTTTGGCTGGTTCTTTGTTGGTGGTCCTTCAATCCTTGGCACATTAGCAGTTGGTTCAGTTGTCTGGCAGTCCCTGGCAATATGCCCCATCTTTCCACATTTAAAGCACACTGTCCCTGATCTTTGAGCTGTAGTCTGACTTCGACACTCATTAGAATAGTGTCCCTTCTGATTGCACTTATAACACAACACATTAGCCTTACAAATCCCAAAATGCCTTCTACCACAAAATTTGCACTCTGACGCAGGTGGACGATTGGGTCTCTGCTGATTTGAATTCTGAAAACGGTTCCCATTTCCTGGCTGTGGTTTCTTAAATCCCACACTCTTATTATCCTGAAACTCTGGCCTTTTATTGAAACGGCCCTGGAAATTACCTTGTTGCTGGCCTCCTCCTGAGGTTTCTATTTTCCTTTTCTTCCCATCCTTCCCTTTTTGATACATATCACTCTTACTTTCAATCACCATTGCTTTCTGCACCACTGCCACATATGAAGTCAATTCAAACATGGCCACCCTATTCTGAATCCAAAATCTCAATCCCTGTTCAAACCTTCTTGCTTTCTTTTCATCCGTATCAACCTGGTCTGGCACGAACCTCGCTAATTCAGTAAACTTAGCTTCGTACTCAGCTACAGTAAGATCTCCCTGGGTCAAGTTCAAGAATTGGATCTCCATTTGATTCTTCATATACCTCGGGAAATACTTCTCCAGAAACAGCTCTGTGAATCTTTCCCAAGTTATAAACTCACATCCTTCCAATGCTCGCGCAGATTCCCACCAATAGTTCGCCTCACCCTTCAGAAAGTAACTTGCAAACTTGGTCTTCTGCTCAGCTCCTGCTCCGACCAATTCAAAAGCCTTTTCCATTTCCTTAAGCCATGCATTGGCTTCCACAGGATCAGCACTTCCCTTGAACTCAGGTGGCTTCACTGCTTGAAACTGCTTAAAAGTCACTGCAGGTGGTGCTGCTCGCTACTGCTGTTGCTGTTGCTGCTGTTGTTGCTGCTGCGTAAGATGTAACATCTGCTGCTGCATCAGTCCCAACATCTGGATAATCGCTGGATCTGTATGGCTCTCGGTACTACCCTCTCCTGAATTATTCCTTCTCTTTGGTGCCATTATTCTGGTAAGAGACAAGCAACATATATAATAATCTGTCAAGCATTGTGTCAAATATGTAGCAATTCCTTAGCATATCAAAATTCGTAAATAATATCTCTTCCCTGAATATCATAAACTTGCTACCATATTAACACAAGCGACATGATTATCACATAATGCTGCTTATTATCTCAAGAATAATAACACAAAGAAAATTACTCCGAATTATCCAACCCTTTTAAATCCTTGCTCGAAATCTTAACTAAATCAACAAAATAGCGGCAATGACACAAGGCCTAAAGCTAAACACAAAACAGGAAACCAAAACAATTTAACTACAACTTAACCCAATAACCTAAATTTAATCCTATAAAAGCTAAACTACACGCGCCTATATTATGTGATCTTCCTATGACTCATCTATGACAATCCTAAGCCTGTTTCAGTGACCATAACCTGTAGCTCTGATACCAACCTGTGACGCCCTCCAAACCCGGGGTCTAGATTTGGGGGTCACTCGCCAATAAACCAAAATAAAATAATCACAGCGGAATAATATAATAAATACGACCCCTTTACCTACACTGGATCGATCACAGGTTATAGTATGGAACAGGCACTAATACAAATCAAATGTTATTACAAACCATAGTCTAACTAATTTTATAACTTATTCAAATTTTATTACAAACCTCTAGACTAATTAAGCATCCCAAACTGTCTACCTGGAAACACACCAACTATTTACAAGCACATAACCTCTGGTCAGACCTGGAACTTAAGCTTGCCCTGGCTTAGCTGAAAGAATCAAGATAAGAAACAAGTATGAGCGAAAGAAATGCTCAGCAAGTAGTAAATAGCTTATGATTTGGAATAACAACAGTATATCTGATGAACAAAACCAACTACAATAACTGAACAGTATCAAAACTGATATAAATTTGATAATAAACAACATTTGCAATATATTATGTTTTGGGATTGGAATCCTCGAACGACGGTGTGTTGCCGCCGGTGATCAGCCGCGGAGCAACACCGGTATGCTGAAGCATATCCAACTAAACAAAAAGGTACCCAAGGCACATATTGGCCTAGCAAGGTGTTATATCCTGTATAACATATAGCTCACACTGGACCGCCGCCACGGCCTCTTACGCAACCATCCATCCCATAAAAACAATTTTCCGTCAAAGGAGCCGAATCAAATGACATCCTTAACCACATAACTCCCCATTTCTCATGGTCCGGAGTTTTATCAACAACCCATGGTGAAATAACCAGAACAATTAGTTATTCGCTAATCTCATTTCAAAACTTCACTGTATAGAGTAATTCATAGCGAAACATAAAACGTTTACTATTCTGAACTTAGAATAGTATGGATATTGAAAGAATAAAGTTCAGAGTCAATATCAATTGAATGATAAATAAAGGTATAGGTACTTGTATAATATGATTAGAAATGAACGTCACTTGAACGATAAGTGAAGTTAGGGGTACTTGCCTGGTATGCTCAATAACCTCTTACTTTAACTCTGCTTCTAACTGCTGGCTACTATCTTCGTCTAACACTTGACTGTACTCCTTGCTACTCGATTCTATAAAACAAAAGACTATCTTAATTGACAGAACTAAACTCAATCGACGTAACTCTACGTCTTGACATCTCCCCGACCATTTATAACTAAGCATGGCATATTAAACTGTAAACAAATAGCATACTTATCACATAACACATAATCATGACATTTGTATAACACGTAATCACATAACTCATGCAATACATAAGTCAGATCATTAAAAGATACGTCTCAGTGCGCTCAGAATGAAAATCAGGTCAATATTAGCATTTATCGATCAAATACCGACTCAAACTGATATACAAATTAAATGACATTGCAATATAAAAGAAATTAGGTCTCAAAAGTATTTTTATTGAAAGCGCAATATTTTTCTGAGTTTGTACGCGTTCGTTTCGTATTAAACGGACAAACGGTTGATTTATTATGAATTTTTGAACATTTGTCGGAATAAAACGGGTCTCCAAATCATTTAATAATTAAATAATAGGGCTCGAACACTCGAAAATAATTTTATAAAAATTATCGAGCCTAGAAAATAATTTAAAATAATATTTTAAAGCTCGAAACTATTTTTCGAAATTTTTAAATCAATTTTAAATAATTAAATCTAATTAAATAATCAATTAAAATTAATTAATAACTAATTAAATTAATTAATCAATTAATATTTACATTAATTGACTAATTAAATAATTAATTATCAACTAAAATTAATTAATTAAATAATTTGGATTTATTTTTGAATTAAAAATAAATTTTCAGAATTAAAATAATGATTTTCAAATTAAATAAAATGAATTTTCAGAAATTAAAATAGGATTTTTGAATTATTTTTAAATCAGAAATTCAGAAACAGTTTTCAGATTTTTGCAACTGGGTTTATAGGATTAAAAGCGGGTCGAAATCCGGGTCAAAAACCGACCCAAACGGGTCACCAAGAAACTGAAGAAACCCGCCGGAAAATTGCAGAATCCGGCGAGGTTTCGTTTCCCAGCGAACCCCAATCGAGCTCCAAACCGGCTCGATCATTCTGCTTTTCAGTCCCTATCGATTCTACAACACTACCACAATTCAGAGACGACATCGACAATAACAAAACACTGTCGAGTCCTCGATTCCGGCCAAACCGCCATTAAAGCCGGTCAAAACCGAGCTTTTCCGGCTACTTTAAATCGGACACCATAATTCAATCCAAAAATACCGTTAAACTCAGAGAAACACGATCTATTCTTCTGCATAACCTAATTCAATGAACAACTAACAATCAAGAAACCCCCAAATTCGAATATTAACCCTAAATTACGAATTTTTCACATCCCTAGTCGTTTGAATGATTTGAGGGCATAAACAGAAAGAACATGAAAATCTGAACATTTTGGTTACTCATACTTCAAATTCTGAAGTCAGCATCACCCTCAAATTTGGGTTTTATTCTCAGAACTTTTCAAGAACACCAAGAACACATATTCAAAGAATTTTCAGAAAATTAAACCTCAATTTCTATATGATACCGAACCCTATTTTTGAAGTATAATATACCAAATCGACCAGAAAAACATACTCTACAACATGGAAGCATCAAATCACATCAACAACATCAAGAACAAATTTTCATAATTTAATTATCAAATAATTCGAATATAAATAATTAAATAAGAAAATTACTGTGATTTCTGGGCAGAAACTGATGATTGATTCAGAAAGAAGATTTCGAGAGCTTCGTTTTGATATGCTGCACGCCCGAATCGGAGTTCGATAACGCCTTCGTTCGTGTGTTTGATTCTCGGAAACGTATCGGTTTCTCGGGTTTTTCTCTGTTTTTACGGTATTTTAACTGGTTGCAAATGAATAAATGAAATAAACGAAATAAGAAATAGGCTATTTATATTTATGCAATATTGGATCATTCTGGATCGTTTTGGATCGTTAAATTAGTTGCTTAGCCGCTAAGTAACTGTAAAAACGATACAATTCAATACCAGAATTGGATAATTATCAAAACCGGGCTTTTTATAAAACACCATATACGAACATAACATAAAAATATCCCGTCTTTCGAGATTACGGGTTTTTATTGATTACCGAAATAACTATCGTATCGAAAATATTGCGCCGGGCCGTGCACGAGTCAAACCGTAATCCGGATCGAAAAAGTCAAAACACGGAAAATGTCCGGAATTACCAGATTAGGTTAGGAAGGAGTTTTCGGAAGAGTTTCGGGTTGTAAAAATGCAAAACGGTTGAAGTTGGAAGATTCCCGGCTTTATAAAATAATTTTATAATTATTCTGAAAATAATTAATAATTCATAAATCATTATAAAATCATATAACACTCCAAAAATTACCAGAAAAATACCACAATTATCTATATTTTATTCTGGACATATAAAAATTCAAATATTCAAATAATGTCACATATAACATTCAGATATCTATTCTACTTTTCAGATAATTCACCAAAAATTCACATAAAATCACATAAACAATTCCGAATAATAATAATAATATTTGAAAATATATGGGATATTACAGATTGATTCATCTTCTTTTGCATCAAACTTTCCATTTGATCAGTTTGATTCCTTAAGATGTAACATTTGCAGCCAAAGACATGAAGAAAATTTAGAGTGGGCTTCCTGTTCTTGAACAATTGGTAGGGATTCATGCACTTTGCTTGATTAACCAAAGAGATACTCTGAGTGTTGCAGGAAGTATTATAGCTTCAACCCAAAAGTATGTTTGTAACTTTGATTCTTCAAGCATTGTCCTTGCAGCTTCAATAAGTGATCTGTTCTTCCTTTCCACCACTCCATTTTGTTGAGGAGTTCTTGCTGCAGAAAACTCATGCATAATCCCATTCTTTTCATAAAATGATCTCATCACAGAATTCTTGATCTCGGTTCCTGATTTTTCTTACTTTGAAGTAAGGATGACTGTTAACTTGCTTTATGTGATTGATGATGATTTCACTAGCTTCATCTTTGAACTTAGGAAATATGTCCAAGAGAACTTTGAGAAATCATCCACAATTACTAGGAAAAATCTTTTTCTTATGATGGACAACACATTGACTGGTCCAATCAAATCTATGTGTAACAATTGCAAAGGTTCTTCAGTTATTGAATCAAACTTCTTCTTGAATGATGCTTTGATCTGCTTTCCTTTTTGGCAGGCATCACACAATCCATCCTTAGTAAACTCCACTCTAGGAATACCTCTAACTATTTCTTTCTTGACAAGCTCATTCATGGTCTTGAAGTTTAGATGGGACAGCTTCTTGTGCCATAACCAACTTTTATCTTGACTTGCTTTACTGAGAAGACAAGTGACAGATTCTGCATTTGATGAGTTGAAGTCAGCTAGATACACATTCCCTTTTCTAACTCCAGTGAGAACCACTTTGTTTCTCTTTTTGTTTGTCACAACACAGGCTTCTGAATTGAAGGTTACTGAGTTGCCCTTATCACAAAGCTGGCTAATACCCAACAAATTATGCTTGAGACCATCCACTAGGGCAACCTCTTCAATGATGACATTGTCTTTTGAAATCAAGCCATATCCCACTGTATAACCCTTGTTGTCATCTTCAAAACTAATACTTGGGCCAGCTCTTTCCTTGAACTCAGTGAGCAGGGTAGAATCTCCAGTCATGTGCCTTGAGCAACCACTATCCAGATACCAAAGATTCTTTCTGTTTTCCTACACACATCAAAATCAAATCAAGTTGATTTTGGTACCCAAGTTTCCTTGGGTCCTACCTTGTTAGCTTTCTTCTTTGGTTTCTTTGGTTTGATCTCATTTGAGTTGGGGATTTCTGATTCATCCTTAGTCATTTGAGTTGGACCTTTGAAACCAATCATTAGAACAGAATTATCATGCACATTTTGATTAACAGGGAAAGGCAAGCTATTTGCAAACATGTTATTCCAGTAAGGCATGCTAAATGGCATTTGAGGCATACTGACTGCATCATAATAAGGATTATGTGCAAATGGTGTATTAGCAAATTGTGCATTCATATTCTGAGCAGACATAACATTCATAGGCATGGTAGCCATGGCAGTCATGTTGGGAAAAGAAGAGGGTGCAGACATGGGATTAGGCATGGCAAGTTTGCAATTAACAGATAAATGATTTTCACTACCACACATAACATAGATTTTTCTTGGTGCATATTTATCTGGTATGTAGTTGCTATGTTTGTTAATTCCTACTTTCCCATTTCTATTGATTTTTTTAGCTTCTGTGTTAACCTCAATCTTTTCTAATCTGTCAGTCAATTGCTTGATAGACAGATGACCAACATTAATTTTCTTTTCCTTTCTGACTTGACTTGATTCTCCTGGAATAAAGTTCTTAGAAACTGATCAATATCTCTCATTCAAGTTAGCTAACTTAGCTTTGCTAATAGGTTTACTCACAGCCACATCCGTCGGCTGCATCATACGACTAATAATCCTTTTGATTATCCGACGGATGATTTTCATCATCCATCGAGTCCACATCTCTCAGCAATCCTTCAACCAAATTGGACTCAAGTTTCTCTTTACTCTTCTTCCAGGCTACATCACAAAAGGACTCAATACCTTGAACTTTAGTGATTTGAACATGAACATCTCTGGATGATTTCCATACCTTAATCACTTCTTATTCTCATTCAAGCTGCTTCTTTAAAATCTCTTATTTCTTCAAGGACTCAGTTAATTCATCCTTAGTAATCTTACACTCAATTCTCAATTTCTCAAATTCAATAAACTGAGACTCCAACACATTATTCCTCTCACTTAAAAACAAATTATTTTCTTTAATTTTAGCATTTTCCTTAGTGAGGGACTTAAGCGAAATACACAGGTGATATAATTCTGTGGACAAGTCATTTATTGTATCATTACACTCCTTTAGATAAATGTGCTAGGTTAGCGGTGATCACCTAATTGCTTGAAGAGCTTGTTTCTGTTTCATCAGATTTGGCCATTAGAGCTAGATTGGCATAGCTTATTTCTTCATCTTAATCCAATCCATCTGCAGCCCAATCATTCTCCTGTGTGATGAAATCCCTTTCCTTTTGTTTAAGCAACTCAAATTATTTCTTTTTATAATCAACAAGCTCAAACTTCTTCTTGTTAGAATCAAACTTTCTACATACACTGGCAAAATGCGTTGCCAAGCCACATTTGAAACATTTGAATTTGGATTTATCCACCATGTTTCTATTTGGCTTGTCTGCTCTAAAATTCTTTTTGAATTTGAGCTTGGAAAATCTTCTGGATAAGAATGCTAGATGTTTATCAATATCATCCATGTCATCTTGGCTTAAGTGATCTTCATTTTCAGCTACTAGCCCTTTACCCTTGCTTTCGCAGACCTTTGATGTAGACTTAACAGCTTCTACCTATCATCTCTTTCTCCTTCTCTAACTCAGCAACCAGTGCTATGGACCCTCCTTTCTTCCTTCATTTCTCCATCCTCTCATCTTGCTCTATTTCAAGCTCATAAGTTTTTAGGATTCCATACAGTCTCTCTAAGGTGAACTCTTTGTAATCCTGAGAATTTCTTAATGAGACTGTCATTGGCTTCCACTCTTTGGGAAGAGATCTAAGGAACTTGAGGTTAGAGTCTCTTGTTTGATAGACTCTTCCATGCAACTTCAGAGCATTTAGTAGCTTTTGAAATCTACTAAAAATATCAGTGAGAGACTCACTTTCTTCACAGTGGAAATGCTCATATTGCTGAATCAGTAGATGCATCTTGTTCTCCCTTACTTGCTCAGTACCATCACAAATAATCTGGATTGTGTCCCAAACCTCTTTGGCTATTTTACAGTTAATGATGTTATCAAATATATCACCATCAACTCCATTGAACAATATGTTCATGACCTTCTTATCTTTTCTGACTTGCTCAATATCAGGGTCTAACCATTCATACCTAGGTTTGGGAACAGATGGTTCATTCCCAGTTGCAGCTCTCATTGGTACATGAGGACCTCTCTCTATGCAATCCACATAAGCCTGATTTTTAGAAAGAAGATGTATGTGCATCTTCACCTTCCAGTGGTGATAATTATCTTTGTCTAGAAATGGAATTTTGACTCCAACATCCTTCTTGTTCATCTTGCTGTTTGTTGAGATCTTTACACTCTTTGTACTTCAAGAGCTAGCTCTGATACCAATTCTTATTCCTTAACAATACAACAATAATTACAGAAGGGGGGTTGAGTGTAATTCTGGCTTCTTTTTCAGATTTTAAAATAGTTCTTACTTAATATATATAGCCGTGTTTGATTTGCTAAGGTGCGAAATTGAAAGATAATTGAAATCAAAACACTAAGTAATAAAACACAGGCTTTAAACTTTCTGGTGGATTTGAATGTATCCACCAGATATATATATATATATATATATCAGTTTGAGAACTCTGTGTAGCTTAAAATGGCTCACACCTGCTTTACAAGTAGAACAAACAAACTATAGAGAAATTCTTGACAAGTACAGCTTTTTCTACCTCTCTTTAAAATGTGTTTGCTTAGTTGAATGTTCTACTAGCTTTCACTTGGCTTATATATCACCAAGTTTACATGACAATAGAACAAGATAATAAAACAAAACATATCTAGTCTAACTTCATGCTGCTTCACTACTCTATTCCAACATCTTTGAATATCTTCACAATTGCATGGAAATGGTAATGCTTCTTTGTTCTCAATTTCTTGCTTAACAGGCTGTCATATTCCTTTTGCAAACACCCAACGCATGTGACTGTGTTGTCACTGTCAACAACTATTTGAATTTGATCATCCGTCGAGACCATGCTTGTCATCCGTCGGAAAGCTTTATTGATCATCCGTCGAGAGTCTTGTAGATCATCGGGCGGGTGTCTATTTGTCACTTGACTCCATTTCACTTATACAGAATTACAAGACATCTCATATTTACAATTAATCAACCTATTCCGCATATCAATCTAGTAGTCAACATGACTTACAAATCCCTAAGTAATCTACTTGAGTAATACATGTTGTTTGCAGAAATGTGCTACAGTTCATATTATTACATATGCTACTCACTCGATGGATGTTAATCTGTCATCCGCCGGGACTGTAAAGTTTATCCGTCGGGACTATATTAGATCATCCGTCGAGTGCTACAAAATACAGGTGTTTTGTTTTAGCTTATCATCAAGTTCATAACATATTCCTAACAATCTCCCCCAAATTATGTCTACTGGAATTATAGCCATAAATTAAGAGAAACTTGATGATAACAAAACACCCTAACTGTACAGATTGAAAAGTAGTAGATAAAACTAATAAGTGCTACAAAATTTACTGAAAATTGAACAAAGCAAAGTGTACATAGAGTTGCTCACATTTATTGTCAAGGTGCTCCTCTAGTCTGAGTAGATAATTCTATTTCCTTGATTGTCAGGATTTCTTTCCAAGCCTCTTGTTGTTTTCCTCTATTTGATTCTGGAGTTGTCTGTGGAATTCAAGTTCATCAGCTTCAGATAGATCCAACATTCCTTGCATTTCCAATAGAGTCTCATTGCTAGAGATACTCAATTGGTCATCCAGTCTGAAGAACCTTCTAACTTCCTTATCATCCATGAATTCCATTAGCCAATAATGCCTCAAATGCACTCTCTTTCCTGTGAAGGGAATTGTAAGAGTTTTTGGAAGTGCATCTTTGGCTTTATTATGTCTCAGCTCTTCTATCATTTTTAGAACCAGTTTCCTTACAGTTATATTGAACCCAAAGTTCTTCTTGAAGGATGAGAAGACTTTTATCAGAACAGATTGGCTTTCTTGAAGAATTATGTGAAGTGGCCATATGATTTCTTTCCCTCCCTTGTACTCTAACACCAGCCTTTCCGGAAGATGTCTGTGAGCATCAATCCCTCTTACTTCTTCCAATTCATCCAAATAGAGGTTTATTTCAGAAAACTCCTTGATGTCACAGATGTATAATAGATCTCCCTTGTTGACTGTGGGTTAAGATTTGGTTAGGGTTTTGGATCTAAAAGTCACATGCTTCACTTTCTTAATTGCTCTCGTCTTTGTTTTCTTTGGCTTGTTAAAAATAGGAAAATTTAGTTCTGGAATTGGCAAACTATCCCATTCTATTGGCTCATCCTTTAGAATTATAGGCTCACCATGAATATTCCTAGTTGGATCCACCACCTTGAATTCTTCATGTACCATTGGTGGCTTGGATGGTTGATTGTGGATATAGACTGTTTGGGAATGTAATCTTCCATTTCCTCTGAAGTCCAATTTTCTCTTGATTCTTTACTTGTACCTTGGTTTCTTCATCTGTTGGGGTTCTTGTTGCATTTTATGATCTTAAGGTTTAGCAATCACAGATGGTTGTGCAGAAATCTGAGTTATAGTCTTCACAGCTTGAAGTTTGGCCAAGATAGCAGCTTGCTCCTTCTTTTTTTTGAGCTTCTTAGCATCTATGGCAACTTTCTTCTTTTCTTGCCTGATTATTTCATTATCTTCCTTTTTAGCTTCTACAAACTGAGGGTGTCCAGCCACCACACAGATTTCCTTACCATTTCTATAGATCTTGGAAATCCTTCTTTTAAGTGCTGAATCAGCTGGATCTTTGAAAAATGCAATTGAACTAGCCAACAGCTTCTTCTTATCTAGCCTAGGTGTCTCATACACAGTATCTGAGGATTTTTTCCTGAAAACTTTGAGTAGTTTCTTTTAGGCTTCAAGACCAGATTTGCCTTTGGAGACTTTATGCAAGAAGTTTGACCCTTTTCCAGATAATTTAAACTCATCTCATTCACAAAAATCTGCTTGACTTGAGAGTGATGATTAAAGATTTTGCCTGGTTTCTGAATTGGCCCAAAATTCTGTTGAATTTCTACATCTATTTTCCTCTATTTTTCTTTTAGTTCCTTCTCAGCTGCTGCTACATCAATCTTTAGCAGTTTGTCATTTGATTCCAGTTTTGCTGCTGCAAGATTGATGAAGTCAATGCTGTCCATGGATGGTGGCTAAGTGAAAGCAAATGTTGGCACAATTACTTTGTTGACTTGAATATTGAGTTATTTCTCCCCCTCACTTGATGAACCTTTCTCCCCCTTTTTGTTAGCATCAAGTTATTGAGTGGAAAGGAGTTGAGCAGCCACCAATTATTGGAGCAGAGCAGTCCGAGTTTCCTGATTAGCAAGTATCTTGGCCATTGACTTCTCCACATCAGATAATCTAGAGTCCATGGCCTCAACCTTTCTCCTTAGAGCAGCTTCCTTCCTCAGTTTCTGAGCTATCTCAGTCATGATGGTTCCAAGAAGTCTAGCATCCAACCTTGCTATGAAATCCTATTTTACTTCAGAAACTTCTTGCTTTTAATTCATCCACACTTTGACTGTACGTGTTGTAGAGCTTGAATCTTGTACAGTTGTAGAGCTTCAAGATGTGTTGTAAGTGATCTCTTTGTGCTGGCATCTGTGGATTCTTGAATGGCTGTTTGGGTGTCATGAATGAGCTTGAATAATATGGATTGGAGATGTGAGTATGAACATTTTTTGGTTAGCATCCAGGAAAGAATGTCTGCATCTCCCCCTATGCCCATGCTGTCTTCCTCATCATCCCCACCAGCATCCCCAAAAGTGTCTTCAACCAGTTCAAAATCACAGCCAGTATTGGATGGCATAGCAGTGATTGCATCCTTTGCTCTTTGTAGAGAAGCTGTTGTGTGCACTAGTTTGAGCATCTTTTCAGCCTCCTCATTGCCCTGTACAGCTAGAGCTTGATAAGCTGGAACAGGATGAGTAAATGTCTCAGCATCCAGGGAGATAGATTTTATGACAGCTTGATATTCTTGTTGAAATAGTTTCCCCCTTTCTGCATCACTGACATTCATTGACTCACTAGCAATGGTGTCCATCCTTATCTCTCCAATACCTGCATTTCTCTCATGTTCTCTCTATTTTTGCATCAAGGGCTCCCCTTGGCTTCCCACCCTCACACCCTTACCTTCACCATCTAAAATGGGACTCCTCTCACTCACTTTTTCCAGACCTGAAGAAATGGTCTGCATTGGTTCACTCTTTTCCTCTCCTTTTGCTTGGGAGCAACCCAACCTCTCACTCAATTCACTCCCTGCCCTCAGTCCTAAGAGTGATTGCACTACTAGTAAGTCATCTACACTTGTGACAATTTTAGGAATTTGAAGTTGTGCAGAGACTCCCGATGGATGAGGAATATCCAGCAAGATAGTAGTTTGGCTAGCCGACAGATTACTGCTATTAGGCACATCCGTCGGGATACAATCACTACTCGACGGATGAATAATATCCACCGGGATAGAAGAAATGAATGAGTTTGGAGTGGAGACTATTTTAGACTTTGTGCAGATAGATGAAGATTTGGGCACAGATGTCTCAATAGACTCTGAAAGAATTGACAAGTGGGCCAACAAATCATCTAAAAGATGATGCTCACTTGCTTGGATTTTTGGCTTCTCTAATAGAGTTAAAGATGGTAAATTTGGAAGTAATGTATTAATCATGTCTACATCCAGTGAGTGTGTGGTTGAATTAGGTGGTTCAGGTGCTTCTATTATTAGAGGTTTTGGATGTGACTCCATATATATTGGAAGCACATCAATCTAACTTTGAGATGGTGCAGTGATTGGGTCTTTAGCTCCAGTTTGCACTGTGTGTGTTCCCTGTGCATCCCCAAGGGTTTTAGATCTTTTTTTTCTAGCATAAGTTTGTGGTGAACTTGTGTCCCTAACCCTCCTGACCTGTGCTCCTGGTTGGGAGCTTGTTTCAATAATAACATCCTTTTAGGAGGATGAAACTAGAATTGAGCTAATATCCTTATTAACAACCACAGTTTGTTGGGAAACTGTGGTGTGGCTAGGCTTAGGTACACTAATCTCACCAGCCTTATCCTTAGGGTTTCTTTGATTTTCACCCTGTCCTTCACCTTGCTCACTCTCCTTCACACTCCCCTATTTGTATTTAGTAGTTTTTGCAACTGATTTCTTTTGAAAGAAACCAGAGGGGGTTTTCTTAGCTTTGGATTTTGAAATTGTTGTTTTGGTAGCTTGGGTAGGCATCTGTTCGGTCATTGACACAGATGCCATAGCTACACTTAAAGGCAATGATATGTGTGAGGTTGGAAGAGTGGAGACAGTGGTGCATACCTCACTTACCTGAGGTCCCCCATGATTGGAAAGTAAAAGAGGGGAACCTCTTTGTGGTGACTTGCCCTGTTGAGATCATCAATGACTCTCCTTTCTTGAACCCAACAATTCAGTTTGTTGGTTGGGTTCTCAACAACAATATTCTCAATAAGATGGTTAGCAAGCATCATAAAGAATCTAGCATAATAGACACTTTTACCTCTTTTATTAAGTTCTCTTAACTTATAACCTAACTCAAACATGATCATGTGACTGAAATTAAAGAATTTATCAGTAACTAGCATATAAAGCATGTTAAGCATAGAGATCTTAACAGAGTAAAAATTACTTATTTTACCAGAAATACTTTGGTAACTACATTACACACATAGCTCCATTCATTTTTAAGACCTAGCCTCCTAATATCACTCAACTTAGAGGTAGGGAGAGCATAGCCAATATAATTAAGCATGTTAACTATATCAATATCTGTGTGTGGAACAGTAGTAGTGTTATCCAGAATTCTAAAGCATGCATTGATAATGTCACTATTAATGCAAAACTGCTTACCTTTAAGAGTGAAAGTTATGGTCTTGTCAGTAGAGTTGTACACGGCAGTTGTCCATATCTCCTCCATAACTTCACAGTAGATTGTGGGTGATTCCAGCATAGGATAACTGAGTTTACAGCTCTTCACAAAGTCCATCATCTTGTGAAAGTCTCCAGACTGTGGAATCTCCTTGTTCACAAGAGCTACAAAGTTTTTCTTTTCATAGATAAATCCAGATTGAGACATGATTTTGTCAACTGGTGCCATTGTTAGAGAATGAGAAATCTGCAGAGAGAATATTTGCTTTGGAGAAAAAAGGAAGTTAGCGCAATTGATTTAGAATGATAAAAGAGTAGAATAAAAATGAATTCTGCTTTTATACTATCTCAAAAATAAACTGTCAAAAATAATAAAGTGAAATAAAGTAACCAATCAAAATAGCCCAAAATAGCCGTTTAAAAATAAATAAACTGTAAAAATTCTGTCACTTATCCATCGTGTTATACTTAAAAACTATAAGTATTCCCGATGGATAATGTTTAGAGATTTAATGGCTAAGATTGAGACAATTTGACGGATGAGAATAAAACAATTATCCGTCGGGTTATAAAATAATCCAGAAAAGTAACTGATTTTTGTTAACAAATAATATTCCGACTGATGATCAAACTCGATGGATAATGAGCATCCATCCGGATGTAAATTTTTACTTAGCCAAAATTTCATTCAAAACAGAAAAATCAATTAAGTTTCTGGCTGCATTATAACTTGCAAAAATATCTGAAATAATTCAAGAATAATTAAGCATACCTAACTCACTTACCAACCTTGAAAAGGTGGATTCATCAAGTGGCTTGGTAAATATATCTGCAAGCTGCTTTTCACTTGGAACAAAATAAAGTACCATAGTACCATTCATCACAGGTTCCCTAATGAAGTGGTACTTGATGTTTATGTGCTTTGTTCTTGAATGTTGTTCTGGATTTTCAGTGATGGCAATTGCACTTGTGTTATCACATAAAATGGGAATTCTATCCACTTGTATACCATAGTCCAACAATTGGTTTTTCATCCACAAAATCTGTGTACAGCAACTACTAACAGCAATATATCCAGCTTCAGCTGTAGAAGTAGAAACTGAATTTTACTTTTTACTGAACCAGGACACAAGCTTGTTCCCTAGAAATTGACAGGTTCCTTTTGTACTTTTTCTGTCTATTTTACAACCTGCATAATCTGCATCTGAATAACCAGTTAGATCAAAACCAGAATCTCTAGGGTACCAAATGCCAAGTTTTGGTGTTCCCTTGAGATATCTGAAAATTCACTTAATAGCTACTAAGTGAGATTCTCTAGGATCAGCCTGAAATCTAGCACAAAAGGGTGGTCTTTAGTCCATTTCCTTTGTTGAGGTAGATTAGCTCTAGATGAAGAGGCCTCATAGTTGTCTTGATATGTGACTAAGTTTTGATTATGAGAAACCCCCCTGAGTTTGTGAATCTTTGATTTGAAAAAGGGGAGCTTTCTGTAGGTGATCTATTCTAACTTTCAGCTTCTCTTAATATTCCGATGGAAGATGCACTTTATGTCCCGACGGATGAAGCTGATTGTCTACCGACGGATAAGGCAGATTGTCTCTCGACAGATGTTAAATTATGTGCTTCATTAGTTGTAGATTTTTCTGCATTATCCTTATTCACTGTTTCTTGATCACTTTCATCATCACTGTCATCACTAACCATCTCCACATATCAAACTTGAGGCTTTCATGGAAATCTCCATCTTATAGTCCTTCAATATTTTTATCATCAAATACAACATGTACTGATTCCATAACAATGTTGGTTCTTAGATTGTAGACTCTATATGCTTTTCCTACAGCATATCCAACAAAGATTCCTTCATCTGCTTTAGCATCAAACTTTCCATGTTGATCAGTTTGATTTCTTAAGATGTAACATTTGCAGCCAAAGATATGAAGAAAATTTAGAGTTGGATTCCTGTTCTTGAACAATTAATAGGGAGTCATGCACTTTGCTTAATTAACCAAAGAGATATTCTGAGTGTAGCAGGCAGTATTCACAGCTTCAGCCCAAAAGTATGTTGGTAACTTTGATTCTTCAAGCATTGTCCTTGCAGCTTCAATAAGTGATCTATTCTTCCTTTCCACCACTCTATTTTGTTGTGGAGTTCTTGCAGAAAAAAATTCATGCATAATCCCATTCTCTCCACAAAATGATCTCATCACAGAATTCTTAAACTCAGTTTCATTGTCACTCCTGATTCTTCTGCCTTTAAAGTCTGGATGATTGTTGACTTGCTTTATGTTATTGATGAGGATTTCACTAGCTTCATCTTTGGACTTTAGGAAATATATCCAAGAGAACTTTGAGAAATCATCCATAATTACTAGGCAAAATCTTTTTCTTGAGATGGACAACACACTGACTGGTCCAAAAAAATCCATGTGTAATAATTGCAAAGGTTCTTCAATTGTTGAATCAAGCTTCTTCTTGAATGATGCTTTGATCTTCTTTCCTTTTTTCTAGGCATTACATAATCCATCCTTAGTAAAATCCACTTGAGGAATACCTCTAACCAGTTTTTTCTTGACAAGCTCATTCGTGGTCTTGAAGTTTAGATGGGACGGCTTCTTGTGCCATAGCCAACTTTCATCTTGACTTGCTTTACTGAAAAGACAAGTGACAGATTCTGCATTTGATGAGTTAAAGTCAGCTAGATACATATTCCCTTTTCTCACTCCAGTGAGAACCACTTTGTTGCTCTTTTTGTTTGTCATAACACAGGCTTCTGAATTGAAGGTTACTGAGTTGCCCTTATCACAAAGCTGGCCGATACTCAACAAATTATTCTTGAGACCATCCACTAGGGCAACCTCATCAATGATGACATTGTCTTTTGAAATCAAGCCATATCCCACAGTATAACCCTTGTTGTCATCTCCAAAAGTAATACTTGGGCCAGCTCTTTCTGTAACGTTTGGGAAATTTACGCTTGTATTATAGCATATTTATAATAAATTATGTGTGTTAATGTGTCATTAATGTGTAATTAGCAGTAAAACCCTAACTGCTACGTGTTACGTGCATTTTGTATTATCCTGGTATTTTCAGGGTATTTTTCAGATATTTTATCTTGTATTTATAGCTTTCGTACCAAAAGTTATACGACCCTAGTTATGATTTTATAGCTGATATTTCAAACAAAATAATGGGCTTTTTTTTTCATCAAATGGCTTGTACCATCGCGTTATTCTGAAAAACTAGGTATTTTATAAATTTTCTCGTTTCGCGAAAAATGACTTTTCCGGTCTCCATTGGGTGTTAAAAGCCCCACCAAAAATCACATTTTTATTTTTATAAAATTATAGGACTTTCTGTTAGGAATATATGTATTAGTTTGATGATAAGTTAAACAAAACACTTAAGTAGAAATCTAGTGTTTGTAGCTTCAACGGATAAGACCATTTTGGCTATCCGTTGATGGAGTAGCTTTACTTAGAAATAAGTTTAGTATTGTAGCACATTTCAGTCTCTGTATTTAAGTTATAATTCTTAGAAGTTGTGGGAAATTATAAGTCATGTTAACTACTAGTGGATATGCAAATAGGAGGGCTAATTGTAAATATTTCATGCCTTGTAATTTTGTATAAATGAAGTAGTATCAACTGATAGATTAAAGGCCTTCAACGGATGAGAAACAAAGCTTCAACGGATGTCTCTAAAGGATCAATGGATAACATCCATCAACGGATGAGTGCATCAACGGATAAAACTTCAGCTGTTAAAGCATCAACGGATGTCACTAAAGCATCAACGGATAAAGCCATCAACGGATGAAAGCTTCAACGGATGCTCAGTTCCATAGCAGTTGATAGTGATAATTCATAAGCTGACAGAGGCACATGGGTTGATAGAGATAATTGGAATGTGGTAGCCTCTTGGAGGAATCAAGAAAAAGCAGCATTTCCATTCTGGTGCAAACAAAGAAGTATTCAAAGATTCACAGATTATCTTAGATTGCATTGGATAGAGAAATGAAGAAGAAACATGTGAAGAACTATTTTATGATTGTATTTTATCTTTGTCTTCACTTGTAAACTTGGTGATATATAAACCAAGTTGCAGCTAGTAATTAGGTGTGAATTTTCCAAAGCTGTTTAGAAAAACATAGAGAGAAAATCATGTAGTTTGTACTAGGAAGCAGCTGTGAAAAATTTTTTGTATCACAGATTTTCTGAAATACACATCTCTGGTGGAACAATAAATTCACCAAAAAAGTTTTTAAAGCTTTTGTGTTCTTTACATTTTGTCTTGAATATACATCTGTCTGCACCTGCTCAAACCAATTCACACACATCTGTTCATCATACACTTAGCTTTTGAAACTGCTCAAAACTTGAAAAAGTTTTGAGATTTACATTCAACCCCCCTTCTGTAAATCTCATTGTTAGTTCCTTAGGAATAACAATTGGTATCAGAGCAAACTCTTGACATACAAAGAGTTTAAAGATCTATTCTACTAACATCATGAGTAAGAAGGATATTGGAGTGAAGATTCCAATCCTGGAAAGAGATAATTATCATCACTGGAAAGTGAAGATACATCTACATCTCCTCTCTCAAGATGAAAGCTACATAAACTGCATTGAGAATGGTCCTCACATCCCTCACAAAGTGGCCATAGCTGCCACTGCCACAGTTGCTGTTGGACAGTCTATTCCCAAGCCAAAAGCAGAATGGACTGATGAAGATATTGAAGAGGTTCACAAGGACAAGAAGGCCATGAACATTCCATTTAATTTCCTAGACAAAGATATGTTTGATAATGTCATTAACAGCCAAACTACTAAGGAAATTTGGGATACTGTACAACTTATCCGTGAAGGTACTGAACAAGTTAGAGAAAACAAAATGCAGCTTCTCATTCAACAATATGAATATTTTCATTCTGAAGATGGAGAATCATTGAATGACACCTTCAATAGATTTCAGAAACTGTTGAATGGATTGAAGCTGTATGGCAGAGTGTACCAAGTCAAGGATTCCAACTTAAAATTTCTGAGGTCTCTACCAAAGGAATGGAAGCCTATGACTATTTTACTAAGGAATTCTCAAGATCATAAGGACTTCACACTTGAAAGATTATATGGAATTTTGAAGACCTATGAGATGGAGCAAGATGAGCTGTTGGAGAAGGAAAAGAGAAAAGGTGGATCAGTTGCACTTGTAGCTGAAAATGAGAGAACTGAAGCCAGGAACGAAGAAAAGACAATGCCAAGTCTCAAAATTGGCACAAGCAAATCAGAATCAAGCAAGGGAAAGGAGCAAGCAGCTGAGGTTGAAGACAATTCCAGTCAAGATGACTCTGATGATGTTGATGAACATCTGGTTTTTCTGTCCAGAAGGTTTGCAAAGATGAAATTCAAGAAAAACACTAGAGCCACTAAGCCAAACAAGAACATGGTGGATAAGTCTAAGTTCAAGTGTTATAACTGTGGCACAAGTGGACACTTTGCAAGTGAGTGCAGAAAGCCAACTTCTGAAAAGAAGAAATTTGAGCATGTGGATTACAAAAAGAAATATTTCGAATTGCTTAAACAAAAGGAAAGGGCTTTTCTGACTAAGGAAAATGACTGGGCAGCTGATGGAGCCAATGAAGATGATGATATGGAATATGTCAACTTAGCCCTGATGGTTAATTCTGATGAAAATGAAACTAGTTCATCAAGCAACCAGGTAATCACTACTGACCTCTCTCAGCTTTCTAAAAATGAATGCAATGAAGCTATAAATGATATGTCCAATGAATTATATCATTTACTTGTTTCCCTTAAATCAATGGCTAAAGAAAACATGAGAATTAAAGAGAATAATCTATTTTTAAGTGATAGGAATGCTGTGTTAGAGGGTAAGGTAATTGAGCTTGAAAAGATTAAAATCAAATGTTTATCTGTTGAGATTGAACTAGAAGAGTCTGTTAAGAAAGTAGAAATTCTTTCTAAACAACTAGAACGTGAGCAAGAGGTAATCAAGGCCTAGAAAACATCTAGGGATGTTAGTGCTCAAATTGTCAAGGTTTAAGGAATTGAATCACTCTGTGAGAATGCCTGGAAGAAAAACAAAAAGGAAATGGAATTAATTGATGGACTGTCAACAGATGTGGAATCAACGGATGATGAGAGTCATCCGTTGAAGGAAGAAAAGGAGCATCCGTTGAAGGCTGATCAGTTGAAACAGGCAAATGATTCTAAAAGGGATAATTTGAAAAATCTCAGTAAGAAGTTTGGTTCAACTTCCAAGAATTTGTCAAAGAAGAAGCTAGCACATCCAAAGATGCCAGTAAGGTGAATATAGGACACATGACTTTAGATCAGTTGAAAAATAGGCTTAAGTTGGTTGAGGATAAAAAGGAAATTAAAAGAAAATCTAATAGAAATGGGAAGGTAGGGATTAACAAACACAACAACTACACACCTGATAAGTATGCTCCTAGAAAAAGTTGTGTGCATTGTAGTAGTGTTAATCATCTATCTGCTAACTGCAAATCTGTTAAAAATGCTCACATGCCTTTAACTCCTTCCATGCTTAACATGTCAATGTCACCACTGTATGCTATGTCTGTTATGTCTCAACAGAATCCACATGCACATTTTACAAACATGCCATATGTTAATAATCCTTATTTTGCTGCATTTAGTATGCCTCAAATGCCATACAACATGCCAATGTGGAATAATAAATTTGCACAATCTATGCCTTATCAAATTCAACCAAATGTGCTAAATGATTCTGTGACTAACCCTACACTTCAACCAACTACATCTGAGACCAAGGTTGACTCAAAGTTACCTAAGTCAAAAGGTGCAGGAAGTGTGAAGTCTAGGAAAAAGACTAACAAGGCTGGACCCAAGGAAACTTGGGTACCAAAATCAACTTGATTTGATTTTGTTGTGTGCAGGGAAAAAGAAGGAATCTATGGTACTTGGACAGTGGTTGTTCAAGGCACATGACAGGAGATTTCACCCTGCTCACAGAGTTCAAAGAGAGAGTAACATAACCTTTGGAGATGACAACAAAGGGTTCACTATGGGATATGGCTTGATTTCAAAGGAAAATGTCATCATTGATGAAGTTGCATTAGTTAATGGTCTCAAACACAATCTATTGAGCATCAGTCAACTATGTGACAGATGGAATACTGTTTCCTTCAATTCTGAAGCCTGTGTTGTTACCAGTAAGAAGGACAACAAAGTGGTTCTAACTCGAGTTTGAAAGGGAATGTGTACTTGGCTGACTTCAACTCTACAGATGCAGAATCAATTACTTGTCTTTTCAGCAAAGCAAGTCAAGATGAAAGTTGACTATGGCATAAGAAGCTGTCCCATTTGAATTTCAAGACAATGAATGATCTAGTCAAAAAGGACTTTGTTAGAGGAATGCCTCTAGTGGAATTCTCAAGGGATGGACTGTGTGATGCTTGTCAGAAAGGAAAGCAAAAAAGAGCATCATTCAGTAAGAAGCTTAAATCAGCAATTGATGAACCATTACAACTGCTACACATGGATCTTTTTGGACCAGTCGATGTATTGTCAATTTCAAGGAAAAGATATTTCCTAGTGATTGTAGATGATTTCTCAAAGTTTTCATGGACTTATTTTCTTGGATCAAAGGATGAAGCTAGTGAAATCATTATCAATCATATCAAGCAAGTCAACAACCATCCAGATTTCAAAGTAAGGAATATCAGGAGTGACAATGGAACTGAGTTCAGGAATTCTACCATGAGGTTGTCTAGTGAAGAAAATGGGATCATGCATGAGTTCTTAGATCCAAGGACTCCACAACAAAATGGTGTGGTAGAAAGGAAGAACAGATCACTAATTGAAGTTGCAAGAACAATGCTTGAAGAGTCAAAACTCCCAACATATTTTTGGGCTGAGGCTGTTAACTGTGCATGTTACACTCAGAATATTTCTCTAATCAATCAGACAAAAGACATGACTCCCTATCAATTGTTCAAGTGAAGAAAACCAACCTTAAACTTCCTTCATGTCTTTGGTTGCAAATGCTACATTCTAAGGAACCAACCTTAAACTTCCTTCATGTCTTTGGTTGCAAATGCTATATTCTAAGGAACCAACCTGATCACAAGGCAAGTTTGATGCAAAGGCAGATGAAGGGATATTTGTTGGTTATTCTGCTGGAAAATCATATCGGGTCTACAATCTAAGAACCAACATTGTTATGGAATCTGTGCATGTTGTGTTTGATGATAAAAAGATTGATGGACTAACAGATGAGGGACATCATGAAGGACTCAAATTTGATAACATTGAGATATATTGTGATGATACTGAAGATGAGAATGATGGAGAAGACACTTCAAAAAGGATTCAAAATTTGCCTTTGAATAATGCACAAAATGCTGCATCGGTTGAAAGTCATAACTCAGCATCCGTTGACGGAAGTAATGCAACATCCATTGAAAGAAAAAGTGCATCATCCATTGAAGTACATAATGGAGCATCCGTTGATCATAGTTCATCAACGGATAATCAATTTACATCATCAGTTGATAGAAATCCCAGTTCCTTGCAAAGGACCAATAACTTAGGGGGAGTTTCAACCAATCAACGCTCTATCTCACATCATGACAACACTGAGGCCACTTCATCTAGAGCTAATCTACCACCTCAAAGGAAATGGACCAAGAATCATCCCTTTGAAATAATCATTGGTGATGCAACATCTAAGGTGCAAACTAGAAGGGCTACTCAAGATGAATGTCTATACAGTAGTTTTCTATCACAGGAGGAACCTAAGAGAGTGGAAGAAACTCTATTGGATCCAGATTGGATTTTAGCAATGCAAGAGGAGCTAAACCAATTTGAGAGGAACAAAATATGGAAGCTGGTACCCAAGCCAAAGAACAAGAGTTCTATTGACACAAAATGGGTTGCCAAGGGCTACTCACAACAAGAGGGAATAGATTTTGATGAGACATTTGCTCCTGTTGCAAGACTTGAAGCCATCATAATTTTTCTAGCCTATGCAGCCCATGCCAATTTCAAAGTATATCAAATGGATATCAAGAGTGCATTACTGAATGGAGAATTGGAGGAAGAAGTTTATGTGAGCCAACCTCCAGGGTTTGAAGATCCAAATTTTCCAGACCATGTGTATTATCTGTTGAAAGCACTCTATGGACTAAAGCAAGCAGCTAGAGCCTGGTATGACACTTTGTCAAAATTTCTCCTAGATAATTACTTTACAAGAGGTACTGTTGACAAAACTCTTTTCTTTAGAAATGTTAATGCTCTACAATACTTGTTTAAATTTATGTAGATGATATTATATTTGGTTCTATAGATGATAAACTTTGTAAAAAGTTTGCTAAGTTAATGCAAAGTAAATATGAAATGAGCATGATGGGAGAGCTAACTTATTTTCTTGGTTTACAAGTTAAACAAGTTAGTGGTGGAATTTTCATTAGTCAAACTAAATATATTTATGATCTTTTAAAGAAGTTTTACTTAATGGAATGTTCATCTGCAAAAACTCCCATGACCACTGCCACTAAGCTTGAAATAAACAAGGCTGAAAAGTCTGTGGACATAACAAGCTATAGAGGCATGGTTGGTTCACTTCTATATTTAATTGCCAGTAGACCTGATATAATGTTTTCTACATGTCTTTGTGCTAGATTTCAAGCTGATCCTAGAGAATCTCACTTAGTTGCTATTAAAAGAATTTTCAGATATCTCAAAGGGACTCCAAATCTAGGAATTTGTTACCCTAGAGAGTCTGGTTTTGATCTAATTGGCTACTCTGATGCAGATTATGCAGGTTGCAAAATAGATAAGAAAAGTACAACTGGCCCCTGTCAATTTCTAGGGAATAAGCTTGTTTCATGGTTCAGCAAGAAGCAAAATTCTGTTTCTACATCAACAGCTGAGGCTGAGTACATTGCTGCTGGTAGTTGCTGTGCACAGATATTATGGATGAGAAATCAACTATTTGACTATGGGCTGAATGTTCACAAAATTCCAATATTCTGTGACAACACAAGTGCCATTGCCATTACTAAAAATCCAGTGCAGCATTCAAGAACCAAGCACATTGACATCAAGTACCACTTTATAAGGGAACATGTGATGATTGGTATAGTGGAACTTCATTTTGCTCCAAGTGAAAAACAAATTGCAGACATATTTACCAAGCCACTTGATGAATCAACATTCACAAGATAGGTAAGTGAGCTAGGTATGCTTAATTATTCCTAAATTCATGTCCCTATTGTAATTTGTTTTGTAGCCTGAAATGAATTTGTTGCAAGAACAAAGTTGGCTTTAAGTAAAGCTCATTCTATCAATGGATATTCCCTATCCATTGAAAGTCAAAGTTGTTCTATCAACGGATGTCCATTATCCGTTGAAAGACAAATACATTTCTGGTAATTTTATCCTTCAACGGATAAAACTGTGTTAGTCTTCAACGGATGACCGTTTACCTCATCTGTTGAACTATTACATCAGTCGTTTTGAGTGAGTCACAGCCGTTGATTCTATTTTCTTAACCGTTGATACATATATATATATATATATACAGTTGTATGTATTTGTATTGAAGGCAGTTTTTAGAATACATACAGTTTTTTTTATTATTCTCAAAGGGCTATAATTTACTTAAAAATATTGTTTAATCATTCTTTTTATGTTTTAATTTGAGAAAATATAAAAGCCTCTTTGAATTCTTATTTTCACTTTACGCTTTCTTGCAATTTTCAAAAGCTTTTACTCTCTTTCTCTCCAAAACTCTCAAATTTTCTCTGCAACTTCTACCCACAACAATGGCACAAGTAGTAAAGATAATGTCCCAATCTGGGTTTGTCTATGAGAAAAACAATTTCATAGCTTTGGTGGAAAAGAATGAAGCCCACTCAGATTATCACAAGATGATGGATTTCATCAAAAACTGCAAATTCAGCTATACAATGATGGAAGCCCTAATGATTTACAGAGAGGTAGTTGAGGAGATTTGGACAACTGCTGAGTTCAACCCCACTGATATGACCATCTCCTTCTCTCTCAAAGGTAAGGATTACTGTATTAACTGTGATGATATACAGTCCTGTTTTAAATTACCTAAAAACAATGCCATGGGACCACACACTGATAATGATGTATCTAGCATGTTAGATTCCATAGACTATTCCCTTGATTCTACTAGTTTAGGCAGTATTAAGAAAAAAGGCCTTATGAAAGAATGGAGTTTTTTCAGTGATGCCTTTATCAAGGTTTTCTCTGGGAAAATTAGTAATTTTGATGCAATAACTTCAGCTCTTGTTAATATGCTCTATATGTTGGTTTCTGATAGGTACTATAATTTTAGCAACTATGTTATGCTAGAATTGGGTACTAGGTTAGGTAACAAGGCTAATAGACCTCATAACATCTACTATGCTAGATTCTTTATGTTATTGGCTAACCATGTTGCAGAAGGTTTGGTCATAAATAATGAGAGTAATAAACTCAAATGCTGGGCACAAGAGAAGAGGGTCCTTGCAGACCTTATAAGGATTGACCTCAACAATAAAGAGCCATTGGTATACTTACCAATCATGGATGCACCTCAGATAAGTGAGGTAAATACTTCTTCAACTCCTACTACTTCCAACCCCATCATTTCTTTGCCTTCAAGTGTGGCCATGGAGCCCCAACAGATTCCTACCAAGTCCACCAAACCTAAAGTTTCAAAATCCAAGTCAAAGAAAGCCACCTCTATTGTCTCTCAAAAGACAACAGTTATAACAACTACCATAAACCCTGAGGGGAGTGAACAGGGTGTTAGTGGTGAGGGGAGGGGTAAACATCAAGAAAACCCCCAGAATAAGGTAGGAGAGGTGAGTGGTACCCAAGCTAGCCAAGCCACAGTTTCTCAAAAGACTGTGATGGTTGAAAATGATTCAAACTCATCCCTAGTTGCATCCTCCCAAAATGGTGCAGCTATTAAAAATAGTCCCCAACCAGGGACAGAGAACAAAAGAGGGAGGGACACTGAAGCCACACACTCACCTGTAAAAGCCTTCACAAGAAGAAAGAAGGTCAAAACCCTAGTTTCAACACAGGGTGCACACACTGCACATATACAACCACCTGTATCTATGCCATCACAAATTCAGCTTGATGTGACTCCAACAAATATGGAGTCACAGCCCCATTCTCTCAAAATTTACACACACCAACCACCAAATTCTCCATCACCATCTGTGGATGTGGACATGATATTCACATCAATTCCTGATTCTCCCTCTTTACAACTCGGGGAGGAGCCCCACTCAAATACTGGTGATCATCATCTTTTAGATGATTTGTTGGATCATCAGCCAATTCTTTCAGACTTAGTTTAAGAATCTGTGTCACCTAAATTAAAATCAATCCACACAGATTCAACAATTATGTCACTTTCAATTTCTACTTCCTTTCCTTCTTCAACGGATATCCCTCATCCGTTGACAAGTGGTTGTTCTTCAACGGATAAGCTTAACAGTAGTTATCCATTAATACCATCAGTTTCAACCTCAACGGATATTCCTTATCCGTTGATAGTCTCCACACAAACAACTGAATTAACTCCAAGTGTAGAAGACATGGTTACTGTACAATCACTTCTAGGGTTGAGGGAAGGGAGTGAAAACTTGAGTGAGAGGTTGGGTTGCTCCCAGGCAAAAGGAGAGCTTGAGAGTCTAAATATGCATGCTATTTCTTCCAGCATGGCAAAAGAAAGTGAGAGGAGTTCCACCTTAGTAGGTGAAGGTGTGGGTGTGAGGAGTGTGAGCCAGGGGGAGCCCCTGATGCAAGAAAAGAGAGAAATTGAGAGAAAAGAAGGTACCGGAGGTATAAGGGTGGATCCAGCCATTGCTAGTGAATTAATGATTGTGGATGATGCTGACAAGAAAAGACAATTTCAACAACATTACAGAGCTGAAATTGATAACATTTCCTTGGACGCTGACACTTTTATTCATCCTGTGTCAGCCTATCAACTGTTGGCTACTCAGGGCAATGAGGAGGCAGAAAAGACTTTAAACCTAGTACATAATCTCTACAAAGGGATAAAGCTGCTGTCAATATGATGCATTCTACAGCTGGTGAGCCATCTGAAGTATTTGGAGTAAATTCTAATGATGATGATTCTGATTCTTTTGATGGAAGCATGAACTTAGGGGGAGATGAAGGCCCAAGTTCTATTCCAGAGTTACCTGAATGGGCATTGACAAAGGAGTCTACACCAGATAATTTTCAATGTATCCTTAGTCAAACAAGTTATGGCTATCCAAAAGGCAATTCAGGAAACTTCCAATGCTGGTACCAAGGCCATTATCCAAGCCCACTTAGATTCTCTACATCTCATGAAGCTACAACAATTAAGACAGAATCTAAGTGTGGATGAACTCAAGAAGGATATAGCTGACTTGAAGTCCTGCAATACTGAGAAGCTGGATTCAATCATGCCCTTTGGTACCATGCATGAACTGTTACTGAGACTGAGAAGAGAATCAGATGCTGAAAAGAAGATGGCCAAATTGGAGGAAAGAGTTGAAGTTATTGAAAACTCTATGGTCACCATTCTTCACAATCAACAGTCTCGGACTAATCTTGTAGTGCAACTGGCTAAAGCACAGGGCATGACCCCTCTCCTTGATGATAACAAAAAGGGGGAGAATAAAGGGGAAAGGGAAGGGGAGCCATCTACACACATTCAAATATCCAAAGTGCTAGTTCCTGCCATCACTACTTCTCCAACACTTCAAATCAAATGAAAGCTTGATGGAATTGATCTAATCCAGCTAACAGCAGCTGAGATGAAGGTGAAAGAACAAAGGAGAAGAGTTGATGAAATGATGCAACAAGTGTTTGGCTCTACAACTACAAAATCCTTATCTGTGAAACATAGCACAAAGTTGAGCCAATCATTATGGAGCACAAGCCAGTAAGGAGGAATAAGGTTGGAGAAACTTCTTTAAGAAACCTTAAGCCCATGGTACTCAAGCCAACCACTAGATTCAACAAGGACTCTACAAAGAACCTCTAAGCTTTGCTCAACTAAAAGAAGTGGATTTTCCTCTTCCAAAGCTTGATGAAGACAAAGTTTTGGGTGGTAACATCATAAAGCACAAAGAGACCAAGGATGTAGTGGAAAGAATGAATATGGCTATCATCTATAGAGAGGGAAAGAGTATCTGTGTGATGCAAGGACATCCCAAATTCTCAATAGCCAAGAGGGAAGAGACCATGAGGCTAATGGAAGAAGCTAAAAAGCTGAAGGCTGACAAAAGAGCACAAGCAAAGCTTGAAAAACAGCTAAAGTCAAGTCAAATTGAAAAAAAGAAGAAGATTGAAGACAAGGGTGAAGAAGAAAAGACTGAAAGCATAAATGTGGATGTGGGGAATATGGTTGGTGAGAGTGTGGAGGAAAGATGTGAGGAAAGAAAGGAATGGCAGAAAGAGAACAGAAAGAAGGCCAAGGCAAAAAGGAAGAGTGGAGATGACACTGAGGAAACCCAATCAAAATCTAAACCACTACCTTCTATTCCTGAACCTGTTGTGGCTGATCCCAGTATAAATATCCATGGTGAAACAATCATCCCTAAAGAGGAACCTATTGATTGGGACACCATCAAATTGCCTACCTTCTTAACTACTTTTCCACCATCAAAGAAACTGAAAAGAAAATCCAAATCAACACCTCCTCTAACCTCAAGTAAATTCACTCAGAAACATAAAACTAAACCTAAGCCACAAGCCTCAAAGGATGATTATGTTTACATTTGTGACATAAAAGAATATACAGATATTGAACTCTACCTGGGTGAGCTGGAGGAAGTAAGGGGAATAAATGCCTATGGACAACTACCAGAAAAGTTAGTGTTCAAGTATAAAGGAAGTGTGGAAAGGACTTGGCCTCTTCAAAGAATTCTAAGTGAGGGTTATTCTACCTTGATTAGAGTCTACTCAGCTATCAAAAGGTATACTGGCTTTACCAGGACTGCCAAAAACTGAGATTCTCAACAAGCTTGCCAACATAAGGAAGAATTGGTGGGAGTCAAATTCCTTGCCTAGAACATTACTCATCCCTGAGCATGGAATTACAATTTTTAAATCACCTCATTGGTTGATGGAGTTCAGAGACAATAAAGGAGTTAGAAGATTTTTCAGACTTGAAGACCAGCTTAAAATTTCCAGTAATGAAACTCTCAAGGACATGCAATCTAAGTTGAATATCAGTGAAGAAGATGAAGTTGAATTCTACAGACAACTCCAACTCCAAGTAGAGGAAAATGACAAGAGTCTAGGGAAGAAAACAAGGGAACAAAGGAAAAGAAAATGATTTTCTCAGACTAAAGGAGCACCCTTGAAAACACTGTAAATCTTCAATTCTAACTCAGTACATACACTTTTGCAGCACTTTTGAATTTCTACATGGTTTCAACTCATATATTTGTTAAGTGTTTTGTTATCATCAAGTTAACCCAGAATTTATGCCTACAATTCTAGTAGACATAAATAGGAGGAGATTGTTAGGAATATATGTATTAGTTTGATGATAAGTTAAATAAAACACTTAAGTAGAAATCTAGTGGTTGTAGCCTCAACGGATAAGACCACTTTGGCTATCCGTTAATGGAGTAGCTTTACTTAGAAATAAGTTTAGTATTGTAGCACATTTCAGTCTCTGTATTTAAGTTATAATTCTTAGAAGTTATGGGAGATTATAAGTCATGTTGACTACTAGTGGATATACAAATAGGAGGGCTAATTGCAAATATTTCATGCCTTGTAATTTTGTATAAATGAAGTAGTATCAACTGATAGATTAAAGGCCTTCAACGGATGAGAAACAAAGCTTCAACGGATGTCTCTAAAGCATCAACGGATAACATCCATCAATGGATGAGTGCATCAATGGATAAAGCTTCAACTGTTAAAGCATCAACGGATGTCACTAAAGCATCAACGGATAAAGCCATCAAAGGATGAAAGCTTCAAGGGATGCTCAGTTCCATAGCAGTTGATAGTGACAATTCATAAGCTGACAGAGGCACATGGGTTGACAAAGACAATTGGAATGTGGTAGCCTCTTGGAGGAATCAAGAAAAAGCAGCATTTCCATCCTAGTGCAAACAAGGAAGTATTCAAAGATTTACAGGTTATCTTAGATTGCATTGGATAGAGAACTGAAGAAGAAACATGTGAAGAACTATTTTATGATTGTATCTTATCTTTGTCTTCATTTATAAACTTGGTTATATATAAACCAAGTTGCAGCTAGTAATTAGGTGTGAATTTTCCAGAGCTGTTTAGAAAAACATAGAGAGAAAATCATCTAGTTTGTACTAGGAAGCAGCTGTGAACAATTTTTTGTATCACAGATTTTCTGAAATACACATCTCTGGTGGAACAACAAATCCACCAGAAAAGTTTTTAAAGCTTTTGTGTTCTTTACATTTGTGTCTTGAATATACATCTGTCTGCACCTGCTCAAAGCAATTCACACACATCTGTTCATCTTACACTTAGCTTTTGAAACTGCTCAAAACTTGAAAAAGTTTTGAGATTTACATTTTAACCCCCCTTCTGTAAATCTCATTGTTAGTTCCTTGGGAATAACACTTTCATTTATACCAATTCTTTGTATTTTTCTATTATTAACAATTTTTGGGAAATTTTGGCATATATTTTGTTTATAAAATATTTAAAAATTAAATTTTAATAATCAAAAATTATAAAATAATGGGTCAATTAATTTTAAAAGATGTAGAATTAGGGCCTTAATTTTAACTAGGAGTATTGATTTTACTACTATAAATAGCCTAATTTTTATTTAATTATTATTAATTAAGTAATTAAAAATCAGAAAATTAGGAAAATTCTCTGCAAATCGGGTCGGAAAGAACAGGGTCGGGTCGAGAATTCAATCGGTGATTTCGAGCAGATTACAGCATCAAATCGTGTGATTCAAGTACTCAAATCAAATGTTTCGATCTGTTCTTTCTATTTATATTATCAATTTCAAGTTTTAACTCGTTGTTTTTGATTTTCGAATTCTAGGGTTTATGTTCGAATTAGGGCTTTTTGATTCTAGGGTTATTTTGAAGTTTTGATGATTGATATAGCTTTGCTAGATGATTTACAGTCGATTCATGGTGTTTAATTGAACAAACGATTCCTGGATAAGTATATTCGATTATTAGGGTTTATGATCGATTTTCAAATTATACCTTCGTGATTTTGGTGAATATTTGGTTCTTGAAAGGTTAGGGTTTGATTGTATGTGTTCTTAGCTTTGATTTGCACTATAGAACGTCGAGTTTCATCTACAGACGAATGATTTTGATATTTTGGCCGGAGTTGAATTCGATTTGATCGAAGAAGATGGTGTAGGGGTTATTCCGGTTGGTTTTGGCCTGAAGCAGAGGGGAGAAGTGATTTGCAATGATTTGGGACCAAAAACGCTCCCAAACGATACGTTTTTTTACCCCAAATAAGGCTCACCGGAGTCCGATGATGTTCTTCATTGACCTGGGTTTGACCTGTTTGACCCGTATAGAATACCTGGTTTTGATCCATAATTGTCAGAGTTTGATTTCTGACAAGTGTTTCTGGAAATTCTATTTAATTTTATTTTATTTTAATTATAAAATCAGTTTTATTTATTTTATAAATTGATTAATTAATTATTTAATTAATTGATTTATATTATAAATAATTCTGAAATATTTTCTAAAAATCAGATTTAATTATTTTTTTAATTATTTATTATTTTTTAATTATTTAATAATTATTTAAAAATGATTAATTATTTTGATAATTAATCAAATAATTTTCAATAAATCATAATAAATTCATTTTAATTCCAAAAATTATAAAAAAACTTTTTTTTCTGATTTTTCCCAAATAATTATTTAAAAATATTTTTAGGGTTTAATAATTAGTAATAATTACTTATATTGAATAATAAATTGATTTATGTGTGTTTAATTAATATTAATTGAACCGTTTGTCCAATTCGAGCGATACGTAAGCCCTTTGACTTAGAAAAATGATATATTTTCATTAAAAATAATATTAAATCCTAATTTCTTTTAGAAATAGGTTGACTTTTGATATTTATTTGATTATGAGCCAAATCGCATGTAGAGATTAATCCGATAAATCCCGAAAAATAGGAAATGAGTCAGATAATAATTAGTTAAGCAAAGAGCGAGTCGATTTTGATTCTAAAAATTATTTTAAACCTAAAAATGATTATGTGGCTTATTTGTATTATATGGTTAATCGAGTCTTGCTTGTTAATAAATAATATACGAGTCAATAATACGCGTATGGGTAGACAATATGAGCTACGTGAAGTCGGTTTGAGACGCGATTGAGATACGAGTTGACTAAATCAGTCTATTTCTTTGATAGAAGCAAAGCCAGCAAGGCGATTTGAGCAGGTGAGAGATGAAGGTGAAGTACTTGGAGTAAATCGCGTGGAAGGTAAGTTTTTCCCCTATTCTAATTTCAGAATAGTGATGTTTCTTCAGATTCTTATCACACTTGCACTCTTTTGCTTCTTATTCATAAACACGGATACACAATTGTTATTCTCTTGTTCATATCTCATTTCGATTCTTAATTTCTCCTTTTCCTTTGAATTCTCTATTCATATTCCAATAGTTACACATACATATTGGTATATTCTGGTGATTAAAATATATCAAAGAATACTGATTGTTCTGGTTGCTCCTTCATAGACTGGATATTGATGATTGGGATTAAGTTTATACTTGATCCTAAGGACCGGGACATAACCGGATCCTTGATATGGGCCGTAAATCCTGGGTACCCGACTGGATCTATATAGTGAGATATAGATCTGCACTGTATCCTGGCTGATCAGCAGGGTATGGGTGCGAACCTGTGTCCAGTTTAGTTTATTTGTATTTGCCAGTAATGGACTTCATTCTTTTCTCACAGGGTTATATCTTTTTAGATGTAAACGGATTACCGATTCATTTAAATTTCTATAAAACTGTTTATATTTTACGGACTTGCTGAGCAATTGTTGGCTCACCCCTTTTTGTTGTTGTTCACCATATTGTTTTCAGTTAAGAAGGAATATAAAACCTATCAGGACTCGAGTAGTAAAGAAGCGAGTGAAGCCGCTGGACCCTCTCATACCCAAGGTGTTGATTCCAATCTAGGAATAAAGTTTTGAGATGTCTAAACAGGTGGAGTGTAAATAGTTAGTGTGTGTGTTTGAATAAAGATGAACTTAGTTTAAAACTGGTTAGACAATGGTTTGTAATAAGAAAGTTTGTAAGATTTCGAATTTGGTTTGTAATAAAGTAGTTAGTGGTTCTTGTTTTCATACTTCAACCTAAAAAGATCATGCTTAGTGTAAAAGGGGTTTAGATATATTTCATTATTGTTGTTATTCTGGTTGTACAGGTTTGGAGATTAGCTATTAACCCCCAGACTTATACCCTGGGTGTGGAGAGCGTTACAGGTTTGGCATCAGAGTTGTAGGTTTGGTCCCTGAAAACAAGAACATTATGATTAAGATAAGATATGAAGATCACATAGGATAAGAATAGTCAAATAGGAAGAGTAGTGTCAGGATTTAGATAAGTTTAGAATAGGAAAGTATAAGTTCTAGGAATTATTCAGTGACCTTTCTTCTTTCTTTGGTATATTATCAGATGGCGTCATCAGGTTATTCAGGTTCATCAGAGAGGACAGTCACAGGACCAGTCGCACCAGTTATTCCACCAATATCTGAGTATGTATTTCCACCTCTTCCACCACCTCCACCATTGCCCCAGGAGCCAGCACCACCAGTGCCAGAGCTGATTCCTGATCCGGTAGAGAGGTTTGATCCACTAAAGTTCTTTGAGCTGATGCTTCCACCTCCACTTCCGGTAGAGTATCAGTTTATTCCAGAGGTTGAGCCAGAGTTTCCACCACTAGCAGTGTTACCTCCTATTCAGGTGCATGCCCTAGAGCCAAAGGTATTTCAGATGGCCCCGGTTGAGGGTATGGATGAGCATGATGTAGGGTTACAGTTGGGATTACCACAGCAGGGTGCTGCAGGGATGTAGAGAGTTCCATCGCAGGAGTCTGTAGGACATGTTGCACAGCCATATATGGTACCGTATCATGATTACAGTGTTGTATGAGAGGATGCTGAGTATTGGAGATCTCAGTGCAGGGAGATTATGCATTTGTTTGATCAAAGAGACCGAGGACCGTTAGCCGCACATCAGCCGGATTATATGATGAGACAGAGGTTACATTCCACAGTAATGAGCGCTACATTTGAGTTAGATGCTTTGATGCATGATGGGACGCCTTCTTATGTGGTGTTTCATAGGGTTCTTCGTTTGGCACAGACAGTTATCTAGTTACTCCGGGACAAGCTGAGGCGTATTCCACCAGAGTTTTGAGATTTGATAACAGGAGACTAGATGTGTAGTATATGTGACTGATATAGATAGATGGAGCCTAGTATAGTATGGTTAATGATGTATGTGTGTAGTACTTAGCTTGACTTGTAGCAGCAGCCATGACAGTTTTGAGCGAGACTTTTTGTACCAAACACTTACACCTGAGGCTGGTGTTATATATGTATAAAATGAACTTTTTTCAAATTTTCTTTTATTTAGATTCTAGTCTTTACAGTTTTACAACATTTACATTTATTTTATAATTTTACAGTTTTCCATAATTTAAATTCTATTTAAATTTAAACACATTATACCATCATTTTCATTATAAGTTATAAAACCATTTCAACGGATTGGTTAAATTTCCTGTTTTTATATTAAGCAAATTGTTTTCTTCCATAAATCATTATTTAAATTTTGTTAATACAGGATAAATTATTTCCTTATTTATTTTCAATTGTTTAATAAACTGTTAAAAAGGAATTACTTGTTTTATTATCAGAAAATGGCACCAAAGAGAAAGACTAGAACCGAAACCTCCAACAGCAACTCTGAGGGACAGACTAATGACACTATGAACCAAATATTCCATCTGATGCAACAACAGATAATAATGATGTAGCAGCAGATGCAGCAACAACAACAACAGATTCAACAACACATGTTACAATAGCCACCATGTCCTGAACCTTTCAAGCTGTTTCAGTCAGTTAAGCCTCCAGAGTTCAGGAAATAGCAGATCCTATTAAGGCTACAACTTGGTTGAAGGAAATAGAAAAAACATTTGCACTTGTGAAAGTAGGGGAGGACCAAAAGACTGATTTTGCTAGCTACTTCTTGAAAGGGGAAGCGAATTATTGGTGGGAATCTCGGAAAGCCTTAGAAGGAGAAGACATTGTGACTTGGTATAGGTTTAAAGAGCTGTTCTTAGAGAAACATTTTCCTCGATATATGAAGAATCAGATGAAGATTAAGTTTTTAGAATTGAAGCAGGAAGTATGTCCGTGATAGAATACGAAGCCAAGTTTACTGAATTGGCTAGATTTGTTCCAGAACAAGTTGATACTGAGGAAAAATGAGCCCAAAGATTCCAACAGGGATTACGACCGTGGATTGGCGTCCAAGTGGCAGTTTTTGAATTAACGACTTTTACCGTCGTGATCCAGAAAGCCATGATTATTGAGGGAGAAAGCGAAAGATCCCAAAAGGAAAGAAGCCAAAAAAGTTTCCAGAACCGTTCCAGCAGGAAGGTGGGATTCCAAGCCCGGACAAATATGAATTTCAAAATGATAGGACAAGGCAACTAGAAAATAGGTAATCATTTCCAAGCTCCCAACCAACATGGAATTGTCAGAGTCCTAGTGCCGTACTGCAAGACTTGTAGTCAAAAACATACCGGCATCTATATCAAGGCAAATGTGACGTGTTTCAAATGTAAGTAGAAAGGGCACTATTCTAACGAATGTCTAGCGGGAAAAACAGAAGTTACTTATTTCCAGTGTGGAAAGAAAGGACATATCTCTAGGAATTGCAAAGGACCAGCAATGGAAGCTAGTATTCCTAAAGTATTGGCATTACCACCTCCACCACCGCCTAATCAGCCTAGAGCAAGGACTTTTAACATGACAATAAAAGAAGCCGTATAGAGTCCTAGTGTGATTGTAGGTACGCTTTTGGTGAACTCAGTAAATTCAAGAGTACTAATTGATTCTGGAGTTACACGATCTTTTATTTCTGAAGAATTCATTGATAAGATATATTGTGAAACTGAATGGTTGGGCGAGACGTTAATTATAAAATTAGCGAATGACGACAAGTTCCGGTAGATCGAGTATATCCTGCATGCGATATCGAAATAGCCGGACATCATTTCTCCATAGACTTGATTCCTTTTAAGTTAGGAGAGTTTGACGTTATTTTGGGAATGGATTGGTTAGCTTGTCATAATGCCCATATCGATTTCCCGAGCAAGAAGGTAAAATTGCGAACTGCGGAAAATGCAATAGTAATGTTCAGGGAAGAAAACCACCGAAAGAAATTTTTGACAATAATGAAAGACGGCAGCATGCGATTATGTATCGATTACCGGGGATTGAATAAGCTGACTATTAAGAATAAATATCCTCTACCACGAATTGACGATTTGTTTGATCAATTAAAATGATCTGCATGGTTTTCTAAGATAGATTTGAGATCGGGCTATCATCAATTGATATTAAAGTTGAAGATATTTCCAAGACTGCATTTCGTACCAGATACGGAAATTATGAATTTCTTGTATTGGCATTCAGTTTGACCAACGTGCTAGCAGCATTCATGGATTTGATTAACAAGGTATTCAAGAGGTACTTGGATAAGTTCGTGATTGTATTTATTGATGACATCTTGATTTATTCGAAGACTGAAGAAGAGCATGCCGGGCATTTGAGGATTGATTTGGAAATTCTTAGAAAAGAGCAGCTGTACGTGAAGTTCTCGAAATGCGAATTATGGTTGAAAGAAGTACAATTTTTAGGGCATATCATTAGTAGGGAAGGCATTCAAGTTGACCCAGCGAAGATTGAAGCTGTGTTAAAATGGGAAAGGCCGAAGACACCAACAGAATTTCGAAGTTTCTTAGGATTTGCCGGATACTATAGAAGCTTTATCAAGGATTTTGCGAAAATAGCAACGCCACTGACCAAGTTGACTCGAAAAAGTGAAAAGATCGTATGGGATGACAAGTGTGAGGAAAGTTTTCAAGAACTGAAGAATCAGTTAGTAACTGCACCGTTACTTGTATTGCCAGATGAGCATGGAGAATTTGTCATTTACAGCGACGCTTCATACCGCGGACTAGGATGTGTACTGATGCAACATGGGAACATAATTTCATATGCCTCAAGACAATTAAAACCTCATGAACAGAAATATCCTACACATGATCTGGAGTTAGCAGCGATCATATTTGCTTTGAAACTTTGGAGACACTATCTTTACGACGAAAAATGCAAAATCTACATAGAGCATAAAAGTTTAAAGTACATCTTTACGCAGAAGGATTTTAACATAAGGCAACGAAGATGGTTAGAGTTGATCAAAGATTACGATGTTACGATTAGCTATCATCCAGGGAAAGCAAACGTTAAGGTAGATGCACTGAGCCGAAAAGAAAGATTGAAATTGTTAACTTCATCTAAAGAATTGACCAAGGAATTTGACCAGTTAAAAATTGAGATTCGTGTTCCCAATGAACCTACTGAAACTATTTACGCAATGACTTTCCATACAGAATTGTTAGAAAAGATTCGACGATGTCAAGAAGAAGTGATGGGTCAAGATTACAACTTAACAGGAGAAGAAATCACAACCCAGAAGGATAATGATGGAATTCTATGCTTTGCATCAAGAATCTGGATCCCTAATATGGCAGAACTGAAGGAAGAAATATTGCGAGATGCTCATAGTTCGAAATACTCCATACATCCGGGAAGTACGAAATTGTACCGTGATCTGAAGGAAAACTTTTGGTGGCCAAATATGAAGAAGGAGATTGTAAAGTGGGTAAGTACATGCTACACATGCCAGCGAGTCAAAGCGGAACATCAACGTCCAAGTGGATTAATGCAGCCATTGGATATTCTAGAATAGAAATGGGAACATCTAGCAATGGATTTTGTGGTAGGATTTCCAAGGACCAAAGAAAATCATGACGCGATAAGGGTAATCATTGACAAACTAACGAAGTTGGCACATTTTCTACCAATTAATGAAAGATTTTCACTCGACAAGCTAGTGCACTTATATCTCAAGGAAATTGTGATGCGACATGAAGTTCCAATATCTATCGTATCTGATCGAGATCCCCGTTTCAATTCAAGATTTCGGAAACAATTTCAAGAATGTCTTGGAACCAAATTAAATATGAGCACCACTTATCATCTGCAAACTGATGGGCAAAGTGAAAGAACTATCCAGATAATCGAAGACATGTTACGAGTTTGTGCGATTGATTTCGAAGGCAGTTGGGATGAGCATTTACCTTTAGTCGAATTTTCTTACAACAACAACTATCACGCAAGCATCAGAATGCCACCTTACGAAGCTTTATATGGAAAAAAATGTAGATCACCGTATATTGGGATGAAGTTGGAGAAAGTGAGATTTTGGGTCCAGAATTGATTCAGCAGACCAAAGAAAAGATAGAACTTATTCGAAAGCGACTAGATGCAGCGCAGAATCGACAACGCAAATACGCAGATCAAGCTAGAAAAGATATGGACTACCAAGAAGGAGAACATGTGTTACTCAAAATATCGCCATGGTAAGGGTTGACCAGATTTGGCAGGAAGGGTAAATTGAAGCCACAATATGTCGGTCGATTTGAAATTTTAAAGAAAGTCAGAAAAGTTGCTTACGAGTTAGCCTTACCGCATCACATGCAGCATATCCACAATGTGTTCCACGTGTCAATGCTTAAGCGATATAATCCCGACTCTAGACATGTAATAGAATATGAACTGATAGATATTCAACCTGCTTTGTCTTTTATAGAACAGCCGATAAGAATTCTAGATCGGCAAGAGAGAGTGTTGAGGAATAAGTTTGTATCTTTAGTGCGAGTTTTGTGGAGAAATCCTATGGTTGAAGAATCAACCTGGGAACTTGAGAGTGAAATGTTAGAAAAATATCCCCACTTGTTTTCATAGCGAGATTCTGAGGACATAATCCTTTTTAAGGGGGGGAAAATGTAATGCCTGGGAAATTTATGCTTGTATTATAGCATATTTATAATAAATTATGAGTGTTTATATGTCATTTATGTGTAATTAGTAGTAAAACCCTAACTCCTTCGTGTTACGTGTATTCTGTATTATCCGGTTATTTTTAGGGTATTTTTTCAAATATTTTATCTTGTATTTATAGCTTTCGTACCAAAAGTTGTCCGACCCAAGTTATTATTTTATAGCTGATATTTCAAACAAAATAATGGGCTTTATTTTTCATCAAACGACTTGTACCATCCCGTTATTCTGAACATCTAGGTATTTTATAAATTTTCTCGTTTCACGAAAAATAAATTTTACGGGCCCCATTGGGTGTTAAAAGCCCCACAAAAATCACATTTTTATTTTTATAAAATTATAGGACTTTCATTTACACCATTTCTTTGTATTTTTGCATTATTCACAATTTTTGGGAAATTTTGGCATATATATTGTATATAGAAAATATTTAAAAATTAATTTTAATACTCAAAAATTATAAAATTAAGGGCCAAATTAATTTTAAAAGATGTAGAATTAGGGCCTTAATTTTAACTAGGAGTATTAATTTTACTACTATAAATAGCCTAATTTTTATTTAATTATTATTAATTAAGTAATTAAAAATCATAAAATTAGGAAAATTCTCTGCGAATCGGGTCGGAAAGAACAGGGTTAGGTCGAGAATTCAATCGGTGATTTCGAGCACATTATAGCATCAAATCGTGTGATTCAAGTACTCAAATCAAAGGTTTTGATCTGTTCTTTCTGTTTTTATCATCAATTTCAAGTTTTAACTTGTTGTTTTTGATTTTCGAATTCTAGGGTTTATATTCGAATTAGGACTTTTTGATTCTAGGGTTAATTTGATGTTTTGATAATTAATATAGTTTTGCTAGATAATTTACAGTCGATTAATGGTGTTTATTTGAAAAAACGATTCCTGGAGAAGTATATTCGATTATTAGTGTTTATGTTCGATTTTTAAATTATACCTTAGCTTGGTTTGCACTATAGAATGCCGAGTTTGCACTATATTCGATTATTAGTGTTTATATTCGAACTTGGTTCCTGAAAGGTTACGGGTTTGATTGTATGTGTTCTTAGCTTTGATTTGCATTATAGAATGCCGAGTTTCATGTACAGACGAATGATTTCGATATTTTGGCCGGAGTTGAATTCGATTTGATCGGAGAAGATGGTGTTGGGGTTATTCTAGTTGGTTTTAGCCTGAAGCAGAGGGGATAAGTGATTTGCAATGATTTGGGACCAAAATGATCCCAAACGATACGCTTTTTAACCCAAATAAGGCTCATCGGAGTCCGGTGAAGTCGCTGGATTCTGGGTTTCAATCCTGAAAGAATATTTTCGATATATTATTTATTTTTGTATTTGTATGATTGAACATAAAATTAAGAACACGTAGATCCTCTCCATTAGGACATGAATTTAATTGATCCAAATCAAAGTCAAAAAGTCAAACTAGCAAAATCATGTCTTTTAAATAGATAAAAGAGATATTCCATTCTTGCAAATTATCAAAACTATATCTTTATGGAATATATCTCTAAGGCAATATGATCAAAGAAGAAACATCAAGATATGATATTTCTTCGATCTGTGTTGCAACAGGAATATGGGCAACAAGCTCGAATAAAGAATATATCAGAAATATTCTTTTGAAGTCTCGTGCTATATCAAAAATATTTAAACTCTTCGCTCCAAAATATATCTCTACATAACAAGCTCGAATAAAGAATATATCAGAGATATTCTTTAGAAGTCTCGTGCTATATCAAAAACATTTAACTCTTCGCTCCAAAATATATCTCTACATTTAATCAAAAGAGTTTTTATTCAAAGATTATTAATATTCATGATTGGAATATTAATATCCAGTTCTGCAACTCATTTCTGTATACTCACAGTAATTTTCTCCCGTTTCGTAAAATCAGCATTTCTCGGAGAAAATTATTCAAAAAAAAATACTCAAACACATTTCCTATCACCCAAATATATCTCATATATTAGGAAATAAATTTTATGTCAAAACTTTGGTCAAAAGATCCATCTCCTTTATTTCAAGACCAATGATATTTTTACACGGAAGAAAGGCTGACAGAACAGTTCCAATTTTAGATAAAATACTTCCACATGCTAGAATGACTTGAAATTTGGTATGGATCATTTAAATGGTATTTTATAAGTATGGTAAAAATTTTGTAGCTTTCAGAGAAATTTTGTCTGGGCACAAAAATCGAGGCAGTTGGTCCCGCAGTTGACCAAGTTTGACCTAGCTACCATTGACTAAAGTTGACCAAAACTTGCAGGACATCATTTTATATTATTTAGGTAATTATCATTTTTTTATGATATTTATTTAAGTGTTTTTAGGGAGGTCATAATTAATAGTGCTTAATCCTTAATTAAAGTAATTAAGGAATGATTAAAAGAAAAAGGAAAATATATATTTAATATATATATATATATATATCAGCTGAGATTTGAATGAGTACTAGCTTGTGCTTCCTTCCCACTTTCAAAGAAACACAACCTACTTGCCATGTCATCAATCCATGTGATACACTCCATCCACCATCCATTCCTTCTCAAATCTTCACCATTCATTCCACCCAACTTCTCCTATAAATAAACCCCCACCCCAACCCATTTTCAATAAGCTAAAGAGCCAAATACTTGCTGGGATTTTTTCAAGAAGTGCCTCTCTTCATCTCTTTCAAATTCTATACACACTTCTTCTCAAAAACCTTCTCTCTCTTCTATATACTTACATATATACAAGCTTTTTGAAACCCAAGCTTAGCTTCACCCAACCAAGCTTTATCCCACCAAGTGAGCTCATCCACTACCACTTCCCGGCCACCCGAAGGGCTACCCAAGTTTGGCCAATAGCCAAAATCCGGCCGAACCTCCGGCGAATTTTTCCGGCGAACTTTTCCGACCGTTTGTCAAAAATGGTTAGTTTTAGCTTCGTATTTGAGTTCTTTGTATTTAAGCTTTGTACCTAACTTCTCTACTTAATCTTAAGCTCTAATACAAGCTCTCTTATAAAGGAAGTTCTCAGGGAGAACTTAGATTCGAACTCGGAATTCGAATAAGTACTTGATCTTCGTAAAAAATCATTCCAACGAGAAGATCTAAAAAGAAAAGTACTTTATCTCCAAGGGGAGATTATATTTGACACAATTACGAGTTATCCAATTATTTCTTCCACTTTAATTGGATCTTGGCTAACATTCATTCGTGCTCATAAAATAATTACGAAGTAAAAGTGTAATCCCTTCTATCATCTCTAGTGTTCCGGGGGATAATTACTTATCTCATATAAACACTTCGTAATTTGTCAAATCTTAAAACGGATCGTACGAGTTAGACAATTACTTAACGCTCTTTAACTGGATCTTGTCTAACTAATAACGTACATATAAAATATTACGAAGTAAAAGTGTAATCCCTTCTATCACCTTTAGTGTTCCGGGGGATTATAGCTTGTTCCATATAAACTACTTCGTAATCATCCGTTAAAGTTAAGGACGAATCAAATCCCCGAGTTAGCCAATTAATTTACGCTATTTAATTGGATCTTGGCTAACATATATCATGTATATAAACAATTACGAGTCAGATCGTATAAGCCCCTTCTAACATCTTTAGTGTTCCGTGGGGTTATACTACGATATCTATAAAATACTCGTAATTACTCGTCCAAACTTCGAAAGCACAATCTTAAGCCAATTACTTGTACTTATTTAATTGGATCTTGGCTAAGACTCATAAATCTTATAAACGTGCTTGAAGTTAAAAGAGTATACTTTGGCCGTATAATCATCAATATACAAGTATACCTTAAAACCTTAAGTTAATATACTTAAAGGTAAAATTACAACTCCGAGGTTGTAATTAAAGTATTCTTCGATCCATAAATACTTAATCGAAAGAAGAAGAATACTAAAGAAGTCATAAGCCATAAGTGCTTAATATAAAAAGGGACTTCTCATATTACTCCACAACTTTATTAAATCTATAAAGGAGTAATTATAAATATACTTGACCATCTTGTTGTATTTTAAGTCAAGTATAACTAATTAGTTTTAATTTTCTTATTTGGATATTATAATACTTATGGGCTAGTACAGTAACATACTAGTTCAAAACAAATATTTTCCTACTTGTTTTGTTTTGTGGATTGTCTTGTTAGTTTTGTAGTGAGGTGAAGTGACGCGAGGTGATTCTCATTCTAAGACCCAAGTCCTAGACGTACTAACGGGGAGTTAGTAGTCTTCGCACTGTGAAGAAGTGGAAAGACCCAAAACCGGATCACTAAGATCCAAGACCGGCAAAAGCTAAGGAATCCATGTCCACACAAAGGCTCTACAACAACTTTGAAGAAATAGCGGGGAGTTATTGTCTAAGATAAGTTGTGTAGGTAATACATTTATTTTGAGGTGGTGACCCTTGTGTTACGCACCAAGATAAATACTTGTAAAGGGTGTAAAGGCTTCTCCGCCTATTAAAGGAGCGAGTTTATTATAAGGGAAAATCCCGAGTCCTGGAGAGGAGCTCGGGGACTGGAGTAGGGGTGAGCGAATCTATTAGAGGTTGCGCCATCGTGAACCAGGATAAAATCACCGTGTGGTATTTTCTTTCCTTGCACTTTATCTTCCGCACATATAAACTGCATAACCATTCGGTAAAGTTTTAAAAATGGATAAAATATTTTTAAAACTCCACAATAATTTTTAAATTGGTAATTAAGTTATTCAACCCCCCTTCTAGCTTAAAATAGCCCTCAGACGGGACCTTACAATTGGTATCAGAGCAGTGCTTTTTAACGTGTTAATTAAGTGATTTGCAGATTTACAGGCACAACAAAAAGTGATCCGAAATGGCGTATATTAATCCCGTTGGATGTGGTGTAGGTCTATCTAGCTCACGACCTCCTCTATTTGATGGCACCAACTTTGTAACATGGAAAATAAGGTTTCGCATTTATGCTAGATCTCAAGGAGTCAAAGTTTGGATGGCTATCGAAGACGGTGTTCGCATTCCTACCAAAACTATCGATGACACCATCGTCGAAAATAAGGTTAGTGAATACAACTTAGAGGAAGAAGCCACAATGAATATAGCCGCAAAGGCGAAAATGGTTCTCACAAGTTCACTTGCAGAAAAAGAATATAAAAGAGTAAATAATTGCAAGTCGGCACAAGAAATGTGGAACAAATTAGTGGTAACCTATGAAGGAACCACTGATATAAAAGATTCTCGGATGGATACATTGATCCAAGAATATGAGAACTTTAAACTCCAAGAAGGAGAAAATATCATCGGTATGGAAACAAGATTTACTCGTATAATCGATGAGTTATCTCAACTTGGAAAGAATTATACTGAAAATGAAAAGAATAGAAGAGTGCTCAAATCTCTACCTCCTAGTTGGAAGGTTAAAGTCACTACTATAAAAGAGATGCACAAATTAAATGAGTATAAGATTGATAACCTATTCAGAAATCTTTGTGCTTTCGAAGAAGATAATGTTCCGGAAAAGGTTGCTTCAAAGATGGAGGATAAAAAGAAAAATATGGCTCTAAAGGCCATATTAATTGATGAAGATGAAAACGACGAAGAGTTAAACGAGGAACTCCAAAATCTCGATGAGAGTGAAATTGCTCTACTCACGAGACAACTTCGTCGCGTGCTTCAAAGCAAATCTCAAAGATACGGAAAGGGCTTCCTAAAATCAAATAATCAACAAAGAGTTTTTAACTAAAATGGAAGGCCAAATTACTCTCAAAATTATTCTTCCAATTATAAGAGTAATTATCCGTCAACGAGCTACAATAAAGGCAAAGGCAATCAAAATATAAATACCTATAGCAATGCCAATGCCTCTACAAACCATCCGGTTTACACTCCTCCAAAACTCAAAGAATCATCTCCGGAGGAAACACAAGATGTGTGTTTCGAGTGTAAACAACCCGGTCATTATAAAAGAGAATGTCCTAAACTTTCAAAGGGACGAAGTCTCGTGGCCGAAAATGGTTGGGATCTAAGTGAAGATGAAGAAGCTCCGGAAGCTAGTGAAGAAGTGGTCAATCTATGCTTGATGGCTCTCGGAGATGAAACCACCTCAACGGAAATCTCCTCTTCAAATCAAAAGGTAACATCTAACTATGTCTCAATTAAATCTTTATTAGATGAATCTAATTTATCTCTCGTAGATATGAATAAGCATGATTTAATTGAACTTGCAGTAAATTATAAGAATAAATATAAAGATGTTGAACAAAGTTTTCATTTGTTATGGTCCGAGAAGATGAAAATTGAGGAAATTCATCATACTCAAAATAAAGAATATACTCGGATGATGGACTCAAAAGTCCAAGATGAGAATGAGATTACATCTCTAAAAGATCAAAACCATCTCATCAAGATTGATGTAAAAAAACTTCAAGAAAACATACTCAATCTTGAAACGGAGAATATATCATTAATTCTCAAAGACGAAGAGATGGAATGTGAAAAGATACAATTGAATGATAATATTTGTAAACTTCACGTTGATCTATTGAACTTAAAGATTCTAAATGAATCAAATGTTCAAGATATAGAAACATCTTGTAAAAACAATCTTGATAAAGAAAAAGAACTATTAGAAACCAATGAGCTTAAAAATGAAGCTCTAAGGTTAAAAGAAGAAAATTATAAACTCATAACTCAAGTTAAGGATCAAGAAAGAATCCTTAATAACAAGATTGATGCCTTAAAGAAAGAAAATGAAAATCTTGAAAAAGTCATTCAAAGATTTACAAAAGGCAATAAGATGTTGGATCAAATGGTGCATACAAAAACCTCATATAATCATGAAGGTTTGGGATATAATAAGAATTCTCCTCCTAAAGAAAATACTCAGAGATTTGTATCACAAACAAAGACTTCACCCGAATCACCATCTTATAAATGTTCTTATTGCAATAAAATGGGACATACCATTCAATATTGCAAATTCAAAAATGGTGAAATTAAGGGGAAGCATCTATAGATTCGCAAGGAATCATACAAGAAAGATGATAAACGTGTGCCTCACAAAAATATGGAATATAAAAATCCAAGGCAACAATGGTCTCATCAACCAACTATATTTCAAAATAGAAACACACAATATCATGTAAATGGTAATGTATTTAGAAGGCAACAACCTCTTAGTAGAAATGCTTATGCTAATTACCATGCTAATAATAGATATAATGTTTGTCATGCTCCATCAAGATTTCATGATAGCTCTAGGTATTATCTACCTCAAACTAGGCCTTATACATCTAGAAATACTTACATGCCTAATGATAATTATACCATGCCTAGATTCTTTCATAAATCAAATGTTATATATGATGTACTAACCCCAGGACCCTCAAGATAAAGGGGTACCTATAAATTTAACTAATCATGTATGCAGGTCTGTGTTGCCACAAAATAAGACATATGGTACCTTGATAGTGGATGTTCAAGACATATGACCGGTAATAAGTCACTCTTGAACAATATTAAAAAGGTTACCGCGGGAAGCGTAACATTTGGTGATAGTATTTAAAGGAAACATTGTCGGCATCGGAAATATCGGAAATGGGAAAGTTAAAATTTCCGACGTTCAATTGGTCAACGGGTTAAGGTACAATCTTCTCTCCATCAGTCAACTATGCGACAATGACTACAAGGTAATTTTCTACACTACTCATTGTTCTATATTAGATAAATTTGGAAAGTTGGTTCTCACTTGCCCTAGTAATAAAAATGTGTATACATGTGACATGAGCAAGCAAGTAAACGTATGCCTAATCACTATAAATGATGATGCATGACTATGGCATCGAAGATTAGGACATGCCAACATGAAGTTGATTAAGAATATATCAACTAAAGACCATGTCTGAGGTATACCAAAACTAAACTATCATAAAGATCATACTTGTGAAGCTTGCAAAGTTGGTAAACAAATTCGAGCTTCTCACAAAAAAAATTTATGGTATCTACCTCGAGACCTCTCGAGCTACTACATATGGATCTTATTGGTCCGGTTCCAATACAAAGTCTCGGAGGTTGCTCATAGACGTTGGTAGTTATGGATGATTATTCACGATTCACATGGACTGAATTTCTCAAAGCCAAAAGTGATGCTTTTGAGTCCTTCTCATCCTTATGTAAAAGGATTCAAAATCAACAAAATAAAACCATAGTCTATATAAGGACTGATCATGGTAAAGAATTTGAGAATTCAAGTTTCACCAACTTTTGTGATGAACATGGCATCACACATAATTTTTCCGCTCCATACACTCCTCAATCCAACAGAGTAGTTGAACGGAAAAATAGAACACTCCAAGAAATGGCTAACACAATGCTAAATGAATATCGTCGACCTAAATATTTTTGGGCCGAGGCTATGTCAACCACTTACCATATTCTTAATCTAGTTTTGCTACGACCTATAAAACAAAAGACTCCTTACGAGTTATATTTTGGAAAAACTCCGAAACTAAGCTACTTTTGAGTATTCGGAAGCAAGTGCTTCATATTAAATTCAAAAGAGTACCTTACTAAGTTTGATCCTAAATCAAACGAAGGTATATTTCTTGGATACTTGAACAATAGTAAAGCTTTTCGAGTGTTTAACCTCAAATCGCTTGTGGTGGAAGAATCTATGAATGTCGCTTTTGATGAAAGTAAACCACCGGCGAAATATAAAGATCTTGTTGATCAGGAAAATGTTGAACAAGATGATATTGAAAAGGTTATTCGACAATTCAAAAATATGGATCTCGGGACTCCCGTACATAAAAATCCATTAGAATTGGACGAAAAGGAAGATGAACTTCCTCAAGTAATTCCCACTATAAAAAGTCATCTATTAGATAATGGACTTGGAGACTTAAGGAAGGGAGTTCAAACGCGGTCACAAGTTCAAAACGTTGTGAATCATCTTAGTTTTCTATCTCAAATAGAACCTAAGACCGCAAAAGAGGCTTTATTAGACGAGGACTGGATTTCCGGTATGCAAGATGAATTGCTCCAATTTACTCGTAGTAAAGTCTGGGAACTTGTCCCTAAGCCTCATGATACTTCCATTATTGGCACAAAATGGGTATTTCGAAATAAATTAGACGAGAATGGAACGGTAGTTCGAAATAAAGCAAGGTTAGTTGCTCAAGGATATACACAAATAGAAGGTATAGACTTTGATGAAACATATGCACCTGTAGCAAGAATTGAATCAATTCGAATGCTATTGGCTTATGCTTGTCATAAAAATTTCAAAGTCTATCAAATGGATGTGAAATCTGCATTCTTGAACGGGATTTTCAAAGAGGAAGTATATGTGAAATAACCTCCCGGGTTTGAAGATGCAACACATCCCGATTATGTCTATAAACTATATAAAGCTCTATATGGCTTAAAACAAGCCCCAAGAGCATGGTATGAAAGGTTGAGCAGGTTCCTACTAGATAATAAATTTAAGATGGGAACGGCCGATAAAACCTTATTTACGAGGCAAGAAAAAGATGGTATATTGCTCGTACAAATATACGTAGATGACATCATCTTTGGGTCAACAAATGATGCACTATGTAAAGAATTCTCTGATAACATGAGTAAAGAATTCGAGATGAGTATGATGGGAGAATTAAACTTCTTTTTAGGATTGCAAATAAGGCAATCCGATGAAGGCATCCATATCTCTCAATCCAAGTATTGTAAAGAGATGTTGAAAAAGTTCGAAATGGATAATGCCAAACCCATCTCTACTCCCATGTCTACATCCGATAAATTAATGGAAGATCCAAAAGGAATTCCTGTAGACACAAAAAAATATTGAGGAATGATCGGTAGCTTGCCCTATATAACTGCAAGTCATCCCGATATTCAATATAGTGTCTGTAAGTGTGTTAGGTTTCAAGTAGCACCTAAAGAATCTCATCTATCCACAGTAAAAAGGATATTGAGATATCTTAAAGGAACCACCGATGTTCCTAAAGAATCTCATATATCCGCGGTAAAAAGGATATTGAGATATCTTAAAGGAACCACCGATGTTGGTCTTTGGTATCCAAATGGAATACCATTTGACTTAATATGTTTTTCTGATTCGGACTATTCCGGACATTTAGTCGACAGAAAAAGTACTAGTGGTACTTGTCAGTTTCTCGGTGGATGTTTAGTCTCATGGTTTTCGAAGAAACAAAATTCAGTATTCATCTCAACAACTGAGGCTGAGTATATAGTAGCTGCAAAGTGTTGTGCTCAAATACTGTGGATGAAGCAAACACTAGCTGACTATAATATAAAATTTGATGTGATCTCAATCTTATGTGATAATAAGAGTGCTATTGATCTTAGCAAGAATCCCGTATTACACTCTAGATCTAAACATATAGATGTGAGACATCATTTTTTACGTGATCATGTCAATAAAGGCGATATAAAAATGACTCATATTGATACAGAGATAAATCTCGCTGACATATTCACAAAACCATTAAATTCATAGAGATTCACTAAACTCCGCTTGGATTTAGGAATGTTGGAATTTATGAAATAATGGTTTATATAAAGAACAGTTGAGAATTATAAAGAAGTCTCAACGATAAGGATATTCTCCCGATCAAGTTATTAAGTTTATCTGAAACTCAGATTTGTCAATAAAGAAATTTATTGATCGGGTTAAGATAACTTAAATAGCTCAGATTAACCGGGAAAATAAACTTATTCGAGTGAATATTTATTATTCCATGAGATTTATAAATATTTAGAAGTCTTTCTTATACTTACTAATAATTATTTTCTAGTTAAATATATAGATATATATCTATATATATCTATATATATCTATTTTGGTCTTAAATATATGATCTAATTGATTTTATAAATATATGTTATTTAAGTACATATATATATATTTATCTCTCTTTAATATTTATATATTTAAAAATTATCAAAATTTTAAAGGATAAATATAATCCAGATATATTTACAATTATCTCTTAATTATACAGCCTAAAATTAAAAATTAACCATGCCCATATATTTTTTAACTATTTAAATCCAACCCAATTTGGTTTTAAGCCCAATTTTTATTTAAGCCCAAATGCTGATTGCATTTTTAAATCCCAACCATCCATATTTTACCCACACACGTTCATTTCCTAAAATATAAAAACGTACATTGTTGGAACAGTGCACGCTCTTGTCTAACCCTAATTCAGTTTCTTCGTTCTTCAATCTTCAATTCTTGATGAAACTCATCAGATACTATACTTATAATACAATAATCGTATTTAAGAGTATACGATTAATAAATCATGGATTGGTTGGTGAAATCAAATCGATTTCTGATGATAAAAATCGACGATTTATACTTAAATCGAACGAGAATCATCAAATCGGACAGTTTATATATATATACACTCAATTATTTTTGATTTAAGTAATTGATTCAGCAAAAACCTAATTCGATTTCAAGTTGTGTGACAGGAGAAGACTGGTTATTGCGATATATTCATGGAGAAGAAGATACAACGGCTGCATGTGAGGAAAAATGGATGAATCGGAAGTTGACTCAGTCCGCGACTGAGTCAACCAGGTAAGTCCTACTAGTCAGGCCAGACTGTAGGCTCAGGTGAGGTTTTCTTGGTTATCTCAGTCACAATTTATTGAATCTGTGGTTGAGGTCATTCGACTGAAATTGAGTCGAACGTAAGTTGATTAAATCGTATCTAATATTTGATATGAATAATCTGTGATGTGTTTGATGCCAGTGTGATTTGATATTATTCTATGTTTGCTCGAATAAAAAGTATTAAGTTTCAGAATATTGCAAAATCATATGGTTGATATGGAATTTGTGATTGTTTATAAGTTCAGTTTGAAAACCTTCTCTTTAAATTCCATTAATCTATATTGTTTAAGTCTCTGAAAATCTGTGTTGAATTCATTTAATAACTCAATTTTGCTTGTCTTTATAACATGAACCCTGGATAAGAATTATGATTGATGCTTTGATTTATATTAATGTTAATGGTCAAATTGGAATTGATAAGTGTATTAAAAACTCGATTGTTTTGAATTCGACTGTATTTTTGTTGCTATGGTTAATTGAAATAAGATTCATGAATATTGTATGCTTGACAGTCAAATTCTTGGTTTATTTATAAATATTGTTACCTTGCTCTAACTGATGGTGTGTACTTATAAATATATAACTAGATTTTTTACTATGAGATTTGATCAGCTTAACAAACGGAGAATTGCTAAAATGACTTGTCTGAACTCTAGTTGTTAAGCACTGGGAAGCTATTTAGATATGATGGTTAATCAATCAGAGCCTGATTTAATTGATATTTTTGTGAAGTCTGTGTTTGGTAATCTTTTGGAAAGTTGTTGTTAAACCTATACTAAATCATAATCTGTTGGTTTAATCAAACTTATTATGGATTAACTGTTTTAATAGAGTAAAAGAATCTTATACAGTTATGGTAAACTTTGGCAAAATCTGAGTTATAAATCTTGAATGAAGTTTATGTATAAAGACTCTATCATGCTTCTCTATGCTAAATGTATGAATAATTATGTGTCAATAACTCTACAAAATGTAACTTGTCTAAATAATCCAGAGTATGGATGTGTGATAAACTTGTATTTATGCTACTAATCTGATTACTTGCGAAATATGAGCTGTTCAATAAAGATATATCATGTCTGTCAAATCAGTTTAGCTATCACCTCTATGAGCTACTTTCTACTGTGTATATCTGTGTTCATTCAGTCATTTCTAAGTGCTATGAAATCCTGTGATAAAATAAATGCAATATCATCAAAAACTCTGTATTGTTTGGACTATTTGTTTATTGCTACTTACATGCTAAATTATAATTATCTGAGATCATACTAGTTAATAGTATTCCATCTCTAAGATTATTGAAAGGTTAAGCCTGCTTAATTGTGTGATCAAATGAATGTGCAAAATGTCCTGATTGCAGTCTTAAACTGAATACATTGAATCAGGATAAGACATGTCTTGTGTACTGAGTCTGTGCATCATTGTTGATTGAATATATATAATCTGTGGACTTATATTGCAACCCTATTTACTATTCTGTGTTTATTTATGATTAAGCAGTTATAAGAAATCAGATAAGGTATATTGTAGACTGGTTTGTGTAATAATAAAAAAATTAATACACTCACACACCAGCCCTCACAGTAAGACCTGGCAGGGGAGCCTTGAGCATCCCTATATCTGGATCACTGCTGTGATTAATGGCCACTTAGAACAATTAGGTGTCTTTTTATAACTTATTGCATTTAAAATATAATATCTGTTGAAAATGATCTGAGTGTTTCATTGCTTTGAATACTATGTGAATTAAATGAAAACTGATTGTATATGCTCTGTTATGTGTTTAATGTGCATGACATTCCTTTGGTTGCATCTCATTAATTGTGACGGCCTCAACCCCGGGGTCAGGAGTTGACGTCACTAAACACAATTACCAAAAATATAAACAACAGAATTATTATTAAAATATACTAACTTGACCCCGAACCAAGATCTGATCTAGGTTCAAGTATAATTCAGGTTCTCAATACTACAGACTCTTTATTCAACATCTAACACACTCTAACTTTATTCAGCAACTCCTCAGACCTCATGGCCTGATACAAACTACCTCAGAGGAGCCGGTTCCAGTAGGGGCGGGAACATAGGTCGGTCTGACTGATCTTCTAGGCATCTGCGAGATATACATAACAGTTTGCAAGGGTGAGCATAATCGCTCAACAGTACCAAAATATGAATAACAGAATAAAACAGTAATGTAACAATGATAGGAACAGAACTTTAATCATGATATCAACATTACACAACAAAAATCAGAGAAAGCTGGATATCACTAACTAGCATGCTTCATCAAAACAACATAGTACTGTGTTGTAAAAACATCAGAGTCCAATTTTAGCATGCTAGTCATATTTATAATATTACCGTATCAACTATTCGTGCCCTTACGGGAATCACAAAACCCAATCAGATACATAATGGATATGTGAAGACAGTTGATCAGGCTATCAACACCAGACGGCTCCAACTACCATCTTATTTATGGCTCCAACTGCCATCTCATTTACCTGTTCCGGAACTCAGAGACTAGCTAGGTCTCTGACCTGCTGGACTAATCGGTTATACAGTGCGCGCAACCGAATTAGCCTCTTACGCCACCTCAATAGGCCTACTCTGGCCCCAACGTATCCCATATCTGATCGTTTTATCCAGTTTTCAAAAATCACTTTTACCTGTCTCTTTTTCAAAATCAATTCTGTCACAGAACACTATTCAAATCCTCTTTTCATTTAAATCACGTTTAGAGATAGGTATTTTCAGAAGTTATTTTTCCCCAAAACATAATTTTAAACAACATTTCAAATACGGGGGATACGTAACTTAAAACGTTTCTATTCCATTATGAAAGTAAAACCTTTAGCTATACATATGCACTGAACCATAAAAGAATGGTCAGGGGTACTTGCCTTGCAACGCTTTACAAAACCCTAAGTAGCTTTCACGTTGACTTTAATCCTGGGAAAACTCGCTCGGAATCTACAAATACAGAATACCCTAATCAGTTACACCGACATGCTTGATATCCTCAAATTCTAACAACTCAATCCGATAACCCGACTCGTATTATTATTATACACATAAACCCGTAATCACATAGTCACGTAGTCGGAATATTGTTAGGGGTAACACGTAGAATATAATTATGTACATTTACAATATATTTTTAGGAAATTTTGGCAGCATCTTATTTGTTTATAAAACTACCCGTCGATTACGATCGACGTCAATAATCAAAACAATCCCCAATATTACTCCACCATTTATACAATGTACATCCCAACACCAATCAAAATTAATTATTTAAGTCCGAAAAATATTTTACATAATCATTTTATTTATTTATAAAATTTAGGACTCAGAACATCGTCATCACCGTCCACCGTCCGCTCGTAACGAGTCATCGCGGTACGGCGGCAAAATTTATTGGTGCCCGAAATATTCGGGTATCCAAATAAATTCCACCGATTTATTAATAAGTATTTTCCCACGCGAATTAATAATATCACGAATTTTACTCAATAATTCCTGCAGAAAAAGAATAAGAATTAAAATTGCAACAATCAAGTCCAACTGCACGCACAGGCTCAACCAAGATCCAACAGGGAAATCAGCACAAGCCCAAAGAACCAGCCCACAACAATATCACAGAAGACAGGGGAGCAAGCACGCGGCCACGCGCCGCCCCAGCCACACCACCAACACAACACAACACACACGCACACACACATCACACACACACACAAATTACACACACACACACATATATATACAACAATATATATATATAGACATAATCCAACAAAACTGATCGGAACCACCAAGCTCACCAGAAAATCGCGGTGGTGGCGAGAACAAAGCAACTAGAACGGGAACGGAGGAAAACAGGGAAGAACAGCCGAAACACGCGAGGAAAAACAGAGGAGGGATATGGGGAATAGAGAGGGGAGAGATAGAGAGAGATCAGAGATTAGACCGAGAGAGAGAGACTGAAATGGGAACAAAAGAGAAACAAACTGCAGCCAACACGTGTCCTGTAAAAAGGATACATGTTAACTTCTTATTATAAGTTGTTAACATGTGTCCCGAAATACCCGGGGACCTGAATTTTATCCCGAGTTTGAAGTTAGCGAACCGAGACATCCTTAAAACAATTTCAAAAAAAATCACGATAATAGTCTAAAAATATTTTAGATATCCTGAAGTTAATAAAAATATAAGTATCGAAATTTTAAAAACACTTTCGAGGTGCGCATTATACCCCCTTTTTAACAAATAACGAGATGACACGCGGGTGAAATGATTCCCGAAAATTCCCAAAGTAATATTAAAATTCTCCGAATAATACAAACTTAATAAAATATTAGTTTCATGATTTTTAAAGAATTCCTGAATTAAATATGGATTTTACAGATAAACACACTCAGAAAATCATTTAAGGGTAAATAATTAATAAAATATTGATTTCTCAATTTTATAAAGTCCTAAAAGTAATTATTGAAATTATAAAATTAGAAAACCAATTTTAAAGACAATACAAATATTTATGGAATTAAAACTTCAACAAAATCACTTTTATAAGCAAAAATAAAATAAAATCATATATCTCATTAATAAATCACACAATTCAATCTCATATAACCACAATCATAAATAATTAAATAACAATCCATAACTGCTACCAAAACCAATACACACATTTTATTTATTTACTTAAACCTTTATTACACTTCCAAATATTAGAAATAAAATAAAAATACACGAGTCATTATATCCTTTCCCCCTTAAAAAGATTCTGTCCCCAGAATCTGACCTAATTAAACAGATGAGGATATTTATCAAGCATGTCTGACTCTAATTCCCAAGTAGACTCTTCTACTCGAGGATTTCTCCACAAAACTTTTACTATAGGAATCGACTTATTCCTAAGGACTCGTTCCTTACGATCTAGGATTTCGACCGGTTGTTCCACATAGAACAAATCTGGTTGAAGCTCAATCGGTTCGTATTCTATGACTTGATTTAAATTAGGAACATAGGGCTTTAACATAGACACGTGGAACACATTATGGATGTGCTGCCACTGCGGTGGTAACGCTATCTCATAAGCGACCTTTCCCACTTTCTTCAAAACCTCAAAGGGTCCTATGAATCTAGGGCTAAGTTTACCCTTCTGACCAAATCGTACTAACCCTTTCCAAGGTGATACTTTTAGTAACACCAGAGCTCCTATCTCAAAGTCTATATCTTTCCTATGCAAATCTGCGTATTTTTTATTTTGTCTATCTTGAGCTGCTTCCAACCTTTTCCGAATCAACACTATGGCATCTTTGGTCTGCTGAACCAACTCAGGACCTATCACTTTCTTTTCTCCTACCTCATCCCAATACAACGGTGACCTACACTTTTGTCCATACAAAGCTTCGTAAGGTGGCATCCCAATACTGGCATGGTAGCTGTTATTATACGAGAACTCAACCAAAGGTAGGTGTTCATCCCAATTACCTTTAAAATCTAGAACACAGACTCTAAACATATCCTCTATGGTCTGAATCGTTCTCTCACTTTGGCCATCCATCTGAGGATGATAAGCGGTGCTCATATTCAATTTCGTTCCTAGTCACTCTTGGAATTTAGTCCAGAACCTGGAATTAAATCTCGAGTCTCGATCCGACACTATAGAAACAGGAACTCCATGTTTGGTAACTATCTCATCCAAGTATAACTTAATTAGCCTTTTGTTGTGGATAAAAAACTAAGGTTATTACTTGTTGTATTTAATACTAAGATTCGGGAGCTCAAGGCCTTTAATGGCTGCTCTCGTGTTTCGTGACTCAATCTGCCTTTACGAGATGCCTACGTATCTCTGTGAATTAGAGAATCAAGCCAAAAAATGTAGTTCTGATTGGTGGGGGTGAGACCCCTTATATAGATGTTGGGAGTCCTTGAATTGGACTTGGTATAGGAGACTTGGTGGGCAAGTCTCATAATTAGAATGGACTTTGGAGTCCTAGATAGTAGGAAACTGATTCCTTATCCTTTTAGGTCCCCTTGAGGCTAATCTCCAAGGATTTATATCCTTATCGGGACTCTTTTCAACATCTGATTTGTCCCTTATTAATTAATTACGAAATTAATTAATAATCAGGGCTTTTGGGCCTTTTTTATTCCATCAGGCCTGATCTGGTCCATCAGGCTTAACCTTTCTGGTCTGAGTATCATATATCTTTTTATTGAGCCTAGCAGCCCACAGCTTGTACAATTAATGCAGTAAATAAATTATACAAGCATAATTTATTTATCCCTATCATTTGCCCCCCAACTTTTGGGAAACATTGATTAGGTTTCGCAGAAGTTAAGTCTATTCGTTCCCTTACAGGGTTTCGTTTTTCCGTAAAGTGTGGAGCGACCTACACATTTACAATGAATTTTTCCTTTTATTCAGGAATTATCTTAATTTCCAGGATTTTTTTCCTTATTTACGGGATTTTTCCCTTATTTTCTGGATTTTTCCCTAATTTTCTGGGATTTTCCCTAATTTTCTGGAATTTTTCCCTAATTTTCTGGATTTTTTTCCTAATTTTCTGGGATTTTCCCTAATTTCCGGGATTTTTCCCTAATTTTCTGGGATTTTCCCTAATTTTCTGGAATTTTTCCCTAATTTTCTGGGATTTTCCCCTAATTTTCTGGAATTTTTCCCTAATTTTCTGGGATTTTTCCCTAATTTTCTGGGATTTTCCCTAATTTCCGGGATTTTTCCCTAATTTTCAGATTTCCAGCCCTTTTTCGACCAGGATCCTAGTCGAAATTTCGACCTGGATTCTAGTCGAAAATAGGGGTCAGCCTTGCCATCCTGGTCGAAAGAATTCGACTAGGATCCACGACCTGGAACTCGACCAAGATCCTAGTCGAAATTTCGACCTGGATCTAGGACCTGGAATTCGACCAGGATCCTAGTCGAAAATTCGACCTGGATCTAGGTCGAAAATTCCACCCCCCCCCTTTTTTTTTTTTTAGCTTCTTGCCATGAGCCTATCGACTAGGATTTCGACTAGGATTCTAGTCGATATTTCGACCTGAATCCTGTTCGAAAATTCTTTGATATTCTTGCTTCCTGGTCGAAGGATTTCGACTAGGATTCACGACCTGGAATTCGACCAGGATCCTAGTCGAACTTCGACCTGAGTTTTTAATCCCTTTTTTTTTGAAAGATGCTTGGTTTATTCGACCTCATTCCTGGTCGAAGTTTCGACCCCAATTCAGTCATGTTATTCCAGCTTCTTGCCATGAGCCTATCGACTAGGATTTTGACTAGAATTCTAGTCGATATTTCGACCTGAATCCTGTTCGAAAATTCTTTGATTTTCTTGCTTCCTGGTCGAAGGATTTCGACTAGGATTCACGACCTGGAATTCGACCTGGATTCTGGTCTTTTTTACCCATTATTTTCGGGTGTCTGCTCGAAAGATTTCGGGCAGGATTCACGACCTGGAATTCGACCTGGATTCTGGTCTTTTTTACCCGTTATTTTCGGGTGTCTGCTCGAAAGATTTCGGGCAGGATTCACGACCTGGATTTCGACCTGGTTCCTGGTCTTCCACTAGTCTTCTTTATTTAGCTTTAATTTAGGGTATTGTATTTTCCAAATCCTAATTGGATTTGGGCCTGGCCTTTTTTGTTGGGCCTTATTAAATTTTACTGAGCCTCTATTATTGGGCTTTTCCAAATCTTATTGGGCCTCTTTTATTGGGCCTTTTCAAAATCTTATTGGGCCTCTTTTATTGATCTGGGCTTAATACACCCTGTTTAGAATGCTCTAGAATTCCTAGGAATATTCTGGAATATTCTTTTTTCTGGGCTTTTTCCTATGGGCTTTTGTCCTCTATGGGCTTTTCGTCCCTTCAACTTCCTTTTCCTCTTATATAAAGGAATGAGGAAAGGCTATTACTCCTCACTTTCTCATTTCTTAGTTTTCTTCTTCATCTTCCTGCTAAGATTCTCAGAGGAATAACAGCAAGTCGGAGCTCAAAGCCTTTTTTCAGGAGCGCTTCTTCAGGTAAGATTCCTCCTTTTGCTTTTCATGTCTATTTTTCCATTGTGTGCCACTTTAAGATAGCCTATTTACATGCCCCTTACTTTTTTTCAGATGGCTGACAAAAGAATGACCCGTTTGGCCAAGATGAACGTGGCTAGAAAGTCCAACGATTTTCCTATTCGATCGAGGTATACTTCCTTAATCGACATGATCAACACTCGAGGGGACGAGTATCCGTCTGATGCGCATCTGGACGCGCACGATCATATCAGTGCTTTACGGGATCCCAAGGAGCTGGAAAAGTTGAGCAGCTGCTTCAAAATCAAGGAGCCTTTTAAGCTGGTTCTTGCGGGTCCGGCCGACAGGGCCTGTCAGTGGAAGAAGGATGCGCTATGCGTCTATAGGGATACTCTAAGGGCAGGTATTAGACTCCCTTTTCATCCATTCATTCCTTTGCTACTGGCTGATGTGGGCATCAGCCCTTGCCAACTTCCCCCTAATTCCTGGAGGTTGATTCTGTGCTATCTGTCACAATGCGCCAAGCACAACGTCCCCACATCTGTTGCTGTCTTCAGGAAGATTTTTCAGTTCAAAAACAGCCCTGATAAAAGTCCGGGTTGGGTTTCTATCAACCAGCGCCCCACTATCCCCCATATCGTGAATGGGAAGTCCATCCCTGACAACAACTTGGGGTGGAAGAAAGATTTTTTGTTTGTTATTTGGGAAGGTGGAGATTGGGGCTCCCTGTTTCGATCATCCTTTGGGATGGCCGTGGACGGGAGCCCGAATGACATAACTTTGTCTGAGGAGGAGGCTAGAGGTTTCAACCTCCTTACGCAAGACAACGACACTTCCCATTGTTGGGACCTTATCCGGGAGACCGTCCTGGTAGAACGCGGCCTTTCGCCCGTTAATAAGAAAAGTAAGTTCCCTTTCTTATCTCCTTTATTTCCTGCACTTTTATTTCATTGATTTTCAACTGACTTTGTTTGTTGCAGTGGCTGAGAAGATTGAGGAGGCTACCAAGCCGAAGGACCTGGAGACAACCAGGATGAAGAGGGCCGGGAAGATCTTTAAGGACCCTCGACTGGGTGACCGCTTCCCGGAGTTCCTTCTTCAGGCAACGGAGCCAGATGAGGAAGGCCCCAGCCAAGTTCTGCGTACCAAGCAGAGGCCAGGTGCCTATTTTCAACCTGCTTGGGGGATCCGGGGCAAGGACTCAATTGTGGGCAGCACGGCGCTGTCCAAGGAATGGTCTAAGCATTCCATTTCCCCGGTGGATTATCAAGATTTTGTCCTTCAACAGGACTTGGAGGGGAATGAGCTGTTTGGAGCCCAAGCTCTGGCGACGGTACGTACTTTACTTATGCCTTTTACAATTCCCTTTTCTTTCTTTTCTAAACCTTTGCTGTTTTCTCTTGCAGGCTAACGCCCATTTTCAAGGGGCAATTCACCAAGCCAAGGCTTGGAAGGTTGGCCTGGAAGATGCCAACAAGAAGTTGGAGGAGGCCAATCAAAAAATTGAGGCCCTTGAAGCTCAATTGGCCTCTTCCACTTCTGACCTGGAGACGGCTCGGGCTGAAAATGTCATCTTGAAGGCGCAGAAGGAAAAAGCCTTTGATGGCTGGATGGACACTCAAGAATTCAAAGACTTGATGGTGGAGCATGATGCCCTTCTTCATCCTGTTAGCTATAAGGAAGGCTGGGACGCTGCTGTGGAGGCCATCCAGGATGAGTTTCCCGAGGTCCTTGAGCAGTCGCCCTTTCCTTGCCCAGTGCGGGTTCCAGAGCTTGGAGGTGTTACTGAAAAGCTTGCTGGCATGATCAAGGATGGAGAGGAGGAAGATTCCTCCGAGGAGGAATTCGAGCCTGTCGCTAAGAAGGCCAGGGTGGAAGAATCTCCCAAAGCAGCGCCTCAACAGCCATCATCTCCTGCCGAGGGAACTTCTACAGGGACTTCGGAGGGGACGACCGAGACGTCTGAAGAAACGACTGAAACTTCCGAAGAGACTTCGGATAGTGGTTCTGAGGAATCTCAGCCTTCCAAGGCCTAGCTTTTTGTATATCTTCTTTTTGAACTTTATTTATATCAGAACTTGTTACCCTTCGGGGTTATGTTTTATACGTTGCTTTTCTTGCCTTTTTCTGTTTTAACTTTACAATCTTAATATGCATTTGAACCTTAAACATCCTTGGATTGAAATAATTTCAAGCTCTTTAATATGAAGTCTGGTTTTTCAAAACCTTACACAGCATGGGTTCGACCCTAATCAATAATAATTAGACATTGTAAATTCTACTGGAATATAAAATTCTACGCAAGCAAAGCTTCCAGGTGCTTTTAAACCTATTTGTCACAATGACAAGTGAGAATCATACTTAGCCTATCTTATACGTAGTAAACCTTCAGGTTTTGTGCCTGCCAGGTCCTCGGGACTTCAAAACCATCCATAGTTTCCAGCTTGTAGGTTCCTCTACCCTGAACGCTCTTGACTCTGTACGGCCCTTCCCAATTTGGGGCGAGCTTTCCTTTCTGTCCGACACCAGAAGCCTCTATTTTTCTCAAAACTAGATCACCTTGTTTAAAAAACCTCTCTTTAACCCTTAAGTTGTAGTAGAATGAAGCTTTTTTCTGATATTCTACTATCTTTGCATGTGCTTTATCTCGCACTTCATCGATTAAATCCAGGGCTAACTTCTGCCCTTCTTCATTTTCTTTTTCATCAAAAGCCTGAATCCTTGGAGAGGAATGTGATATCTCCACGGGAACTACTGCTTCTGCCCCAAATGCTAACATGAAAGGAGTTGCATCTGTCGTGACTCTACAGGTAGTCCTATAGGCCCATAATATGGGAAGTATATCATCCACCCAATTATTTCTTGACTTTTCGATCCTCTTCTTTAGTCCATCCAGGATTATCCGATTTGCTACCTCCGCTTGCCCATTGGCTTGCGGGTGAGCCACAGAGGTGAACCGTAACTCAATTTCATTTTCTTCGCAATACTTCTTGAATTCCTCGTTGTTGAATTGTGTTCCATTGTCAGTGACGAGGATACGGGGAATTCCATATCGGCACATAATGTTTTCTTACAGGAATTGTGCAACCTGCTTAGTTGTGATTTTGGCCAAAGGTTTGGCTTCGATCCACTTGGTGAAATAATCAATGGCTACAATCAGAAACTTCCTTTGTGCTGTGGCTATAGGAAAAGGCCCTAGAATATCCATCCCCCACATAGCAAAGGGAATAGGTGAGTTGATAGAGGTCAGCATCTCGGGGGGTTATCTGGTGACTGGTGCATGCTTCTGACAGCGATCACACTTCTTTACGTATTCTTTGGCATCAGCCATCATTTCTGGCCAATAGAAGTCTAAACGGGTTATCTTATGAGCCAAGGCCCTGCCCCCCAAGTGTTGCCCACAAATACCTCCATGCACTTCCTCAAGAGCTAAGCGTGCCTTATCGGGCCTGAGACACCTCAAGTAAGGAACCACGAAAGATCTTTTATATAGAATCCCATCTATCAAAGAGTACCTTAGTGCTCGAACAGTTAACTTCCGTGCCTCAATTGCATCGCTTGGCAACCAACCGGTCTGAATGTGAGCCTTGATGGGATCAATCCATGACATCCCCAAGCCTATGGGAGCCACAAGCTTAACATATATGCTTCGTGTCTTCAAAACACGGAAGTACACACTTCCTGAACTTTCTTCAATCTCAGATGAAGCAAACTTTGATAGCGCATCTGCTTTAGCATTTTCTTCCCTTGGAATGTGTTCAACATGGCATTCATTAAATTGGGTCATCACAGCCCTTACTAGGCGAACATACTTAGCCATCGTATCATCCCTTGCCTCAAATTCTCCCTTTACCTGGGATATGATCAGCTTCGAGTCTCCACGGACCTTTAAGTTTTTGACTCTAAGTGTCCCAGCTAGACCAAGGCCAGTAATCAGGGCTTCATACTCTGCCTCATTGTTTGTGGTTGGGAAGTCTAGCTTCATGGCATACTCAATTAAGAATCCATCAGGGCTTTGCAAAACCAACCCTGCTCCACTGGAATTTGTTTTTGATGCTCCATCAAAATAGAGAACCCAATATTCTTTCTCCTTGTCCCCATTGTCGACTCCCTTGTCTTGAGGTATGGTATCTTCCTGCCCCCCGACTTCTTGGTTGGGTATGGTACATTCCACCACGAAGTCAGCTAGTGCCTGGGCTTTTATGGCCGTACGTGGCTTATACTTGAGATCGAACTCTCCCAACTCTATTGCCCACTTAATCAGTCTCCCACTTGCCTTGGGACTGTGAATGATATCTCTCAGTGGCTGATTTGTTAGCACTTCAATTTGGTGAGCTTGAAAATAAGGACGCAGCTTTCTTGAAGCCATTACCAAGGCTAAAGCGAATTTCTCAATGGCTGAATAATTCAACTCAGCACCATGCAAAATTTTGCTGACATAGTATACGGGTTTCTGGACTTTCAGTTCCTCCTTAACCAACACGGCGCTCAAGGCGCTCTCTGAAACAGCCAAGTACAAGAATAAAACTTCATTCAGAACTGGCTTGGCCAACAACGGGGCCTGGCCCATATACTTCTTTAACTCTTCAAATGCCTTCTGATTTTCCTCACTCCATACAAAGTCTTTGATGTTCTTTAGTGACTTGAAAAATGACAAACACTTGTCTCCTGACTTGGAGATGAATCGTCCTAACGCAGCAACCCTTCCTGTGAGCTTCTGAACATCCTTGACAGTTTTGGGGGATTCCATGTCCAGGATTGCCTTTATTTTATCGGGGTTTGCCTCAATTCCCCTCTTCGAGACCATCAATCCCAAGAATTTTCCAGATCCTACTCCGAAAGCACACTTCGTCGGATTCAACATCATCTTTTGGTACCTCAGGACCTCAAAAACTTCCCTTAAATGGGCTATATGATCAGTCTTTACTAGACTTTTGACTAACATGTCATCAACATAGACTTCCATAGTCTTACCAATAAGATCCTTAAAAATTCTATTCACCAACCTTTGATAGGTGGCTCCTGCATTCTTGAGACCAAACACCATAACAAGATAACAATAAACACCAAAGTCAGTGATAAATGATACCTTTGGAATGTCATCCTTATGCATTTTGATCTGGTTGTATCCGCTAAACCCATCCATGAAACTCAGCATCTCATGTCCAGCGGTGGCATCAATCAAAGTATCAATTCTAGGCAGCAGAAAACAGTCTTTGGGGCATGCATCATTCAGATCGGTGAAGTCTATACACATCCTCCACTTTCCATTAGCCTTCTTCACCATTACAGGGTTTGCTAACCACTCCGGAAATTGAATCTTCTCAATGAAACCAGCCTCTAAGAGCTTTTCCACTTCCTGCTTTATAGCCTCTTGCCTTTCCGGGGCAAAGCCTCTAAGAGCTTTGGATCTACGTTTAGCTTGTGAGTAATTAACTCCGGGTCTATGCCTGGCATATCAGCTGCTGACCATGCAAACACATCACTATTTTCTTGCAAAAATTTCACTAACTTCCCTCTAAGGGGCTCCTCTAATGTGGCTCCAATGAAAGTCGTCCTCTCAGGATTCTCGGGGTCTAAAGGAACCGAAACCAATTCTTCTGCTGGCCTTCCTCTATTCTCATCATTTTCTCGAACATCCATATCTTCAATAGGAAGAACCTGCCCCCCGACTCTATCTGCCCTCAAAGAGGCCACATAACAGCTTCTAGCCATTTTTTGATCTCCTCTCTCTTCTCCAATCCCGTTTCGGGTGGGAAACTTCATGACTGAATGGTAGGAAGAGGGGACTGCCTTGAAGGCATGTATCCCTGTTCTCCCCATGATAGCATTATAAGTTGAACTAGCCTTTACCACCACGAAATCCAGTATCTGCGTTGCTTGCCTTGGCTCCGTACCTATGGTGGTTGGCAATTTGATTATCCCTTCCACAGGACACTCTACTCCAGCAAATCCATATATCGGCATGTCGGTTGGTGTTAACTGGGAGTCGTTATACCCCATCCTTAGAAAGGTGTCGTGGAGCAAGATATCCACAGAAGCACCATTATCCACAAGGACCCTCTTAACCGGGCTATTTCCTATTATTGGTGTTATGACCAGCGGGTCGTCATGGGGAAACTTCACACCCTCTAGGTCGGAATCATCAAAAGCCAATGTTACTTCTGTCCTGGCCCTCTTCGGGGCTTCTCCAACAATATGCATAACCTCTCTAGTATATGCCTTTCTGGAATTTTTGGACAATCCAGCAGCAGTTGGACCTCCAAAGATCGTGTTTATCACAGGCCCTCGAGGTCTCGGCCCTCCATAAATGGTGTTTATAACTGGTCCTCTAGGCTGGAGGTTTCGCCCCTGATCGTCTTGGTCCCTCCTACGATCTTCAAAGTTCTTCCTTCCATTATTATTTCTGTCCCCTCCATCTCCAGTATACTTGTTCAATCTTCCTTTCCGAATCAAAAACTCAATTTCATCTTTCAATTGCCTACACTCATCGGTGTCATGGCCAACATCTTTGTGAAACCTGCAATACTTGCTCTTATCTAGCTTGGCGGGATCAGCCTTCAAGGGCTTAGGCCAGCGAATATCTCTGTCTTTCTCAATCTCCATCAAAATCTGACTTCTGGGAGCATTCAGCTTAGCGTATTCAGTGAACTTTTGCCCAGGTCCTCCCTTCTTGGGGGTTGAATCAGGGTTTTGTTCGGTTCTAGGATATTTGTCCTTAGCGATATACTCCAAATCAGTTTTTCGTTTCTTGCCTCCAGTGGGCTCATTACTTACTACGGTCTTCCTCATACTTTCCTCAACCTTGATATACTTCCCTGCCCTTTCTTGGAGCTGCAACATGCTCTCAGGGGGTCATTTGGCCAAAGACATCTTGAAAAACTCATCCCTAGTTCCTTGTTGCAGTGCTATCATGGCTACCTTATCATCAAGGTCTGGGACTTTTAAAGCCTCCTTTGTAAAATGATTCAGGTAATCTCTTAAGGATTCCTTAGCTCCCTGCACAAGACTCATAAGAGATGCTGAACTTTTCTCATGGACTCTTCCACTGATGAATTGCTTAATAAAAGCCTGTCTTAATTCTCTGAATGATCCAATAGAATTTGGGGGTAGGCGACTGTACCATCTTTGAGCCATACCCGACAGGGTTTGAGGGAAGGCCCGACATTTTATAGCATCATTCACGGGTTGCAGCAGCAGTGCATTAGAGAATGTCCTAACATGATTAGCGGGGTCTCCCGTGCCATCATAGGCTTTAATAGTGGGCATCTTGAATTTCCTTGAGATATGGGCATTCATTATCTCTTCTGTGAAGGGTGGAGTTGGATCATCAGGATCTCCAAGGGGAAGGAGATTGCTTGGATCAGTTCTTGGGACAACAGCCATTCTTCTTACCGGACCATCCAGGTCTATGATAGGAGGAGGATTTCTCCCCCTAGGAGGTATGTGGGGTCTGGTGGCTTGGTGAGCCTCCAAATCACGCCTCAGCCTTTGGATTTCAGCCTCATGAGCCCTGATCTTTTCCTGCACTTCTTGGGGATTCGCCCCTGGGGTGCTTTGGGGGCGTTGCTTTCCATCGGCCATTGGCTCTTTTCCAGGACGCCTCCTTCTCGGGGCCACTTCATCATCCGAAGATTCGGAGTCTCTCTCAGTGTATGGACCAGAAAATTCCCGATCCTCAGGGATAGGATCCAAACCTCGTATATAGGGGGGCGACCGCCCTCGTGCTTCGCTTCGCCCAGCATATCCGCTTCCTCCAACCTCAGGGTGAAGGGGCATCCCATAAGGGGGGTTAGTAGTAACAATAGTTGAATATTCATACCCGACGGGTTGAGAATTCACAGGTATATATATTTGTTGAACTTGAGGATTCGTACCTTGAATCGGGGGAGTTGTCCCTTGTAGCTGGGGTTGAGTTGCCCCTGTCTGGGCTTCCTCCTGAGTAGATGCATAAGTTGAATGGGGAGGAACCTCCACGGTTGATGAAATCACCTGGGTTGTCTCTAATGGTGTTCCTTCCTCTAGAGCTCCAATTGTTCTCCGTGTTCTCGCCATGGTTGTTGTTGTTTCCCACAGACGGCGCCAAATGTTGTGGATAAAAAACTAAGGTTATTACTTTCTGTATTTAATACTAAGATTCGGGAGCTCAAGGCCTTTAATGGCTGCTCTCGTGTTTCGTGACTCAATCTGCCTTTACGAGATGCCTACGTATCTCTGTGAATTAGAGAATCAAGCCAAAAAACGTAGTTCTGATTGGTGGGGGTGAGACCCCTTATATAGATGTTGGGAGTCCTTGAATTAGACTTGGTATAGGAGACTTGGTGGGCAAGTCTCATAATTAGAATGGACTTTGGAGTCCTAGATAGTAGGAAACTGATTCCTTATCCTTTTAGGTCCCCTTGAGGCTAATCTCCAAGGATTTATATCCTTATCGGGACTCTTTTCAACATCTGATTTGTCCCTTATTAATTAATTATGAAATTAATTAATAATCAGGGCTTTTGGGCCTTTTTTATTCTATCAGGCCTGATCTGGTCCATCAGGCTTAACCTTTCTGGTCTGAGTATCATATATCTTTTTATTGGTCCTAGCAGCCCACAGCTTGTACAATTAATGCAGTAAATAAATTATACAAGCATAATTTATTTATCCCTATCACCTTTCCAACGAATACCTTTCATTAATCGGAAGGAAATTCGGCGACTTAGTCAACCTATCAATGATTACCCAAATAGCATCATGATTCGCTCTCGTCTTTGGCAGTCCCACTACAAAATCCATAGCAATCTCTTCCCATTTCCACTGGGGAATCTCCAAAGGTTGTAACAATCTACTCGGTCGTTGATGCTCTGCTTTTACCGTTTGACACACATGACACTTACTTACCCAATTGGCAATATCCTTCTTCATTCCTGGCCACCAAAAATTTCTCTTCAAATCCTGGTACATCTTGGTACTACCAGGGTGGATAGAAAACCTAGAGTTATGAGCTTCCTGCAATACTTCGTTCTTCAATTCTGTTACATTAGGAATCCAAACTCTGGACGAAAATCTATACAAACCTTGACTATCTTTTTGAGTACATAACTCTTCTCCTGTCAAAGTATCCAACTCTTGTTCCATAACTCCTTCTTGACACCTTTTGATCTTTTCCATCAATGCTGGCTGGAAAGTAACTTCATATAGTTGCTCCTGACTTTCATTAAGTACTCGAACTTCAATTTCCATTCTTTCCAAGTCTCGTGCCAATTCCTCCACAATCTTAACCATATTCAGCCTTTCCTTCGTACTCAAGGCATCAGCCACTACATTGGCTTTACCTGGGTGATAATTAATCGAACAATCATAATCCTTAATCAACTCCAACCACCTTCTCTGTCTCATGTTCAGATCTTTCTACGTGAATATGTAGTTCAGGCTCTTATGATCTGTGTAAATATCACATTTCTCTCCATACAAGTAGTGACGCCATAACTTTAAAGCAAATACTATAGCCGCCAATTCAAGGTCATGAACTGGATATTTATGCTCGTGAGGCTTTAGCTGTCTGGAGGCATAAGCAATCACTTTGTCATGTTTCATTAACACACAACCCAATCCTTTCAAAGAAGCATCACTGTAGATTACAAAGTTTCCCCTCTCATCTGGTAATGCTAATACTGGAGCCGTCACTAATCTTCATTTTAATTCCTAGAAACTTTCTTCACACTTTTCCGTCCAAATGAACTTCTCATTCTTCCTGGTCAACTTGGTTAATGGGGATGCAATCTTCGAGAAGTCTTTTACGAACCGTCAAAATCCTGCTAATCCAAGGAAACTCCTTATTTCCGTTGGTGTCTTCGGTTGCTCCCACTTTGATACGGCTTCGATCTTTACTGGGTCTACTTTGATATCTTCCTTACTTATTACATGACCAATAAACTGTACTTCCGTCAGCCAAAACTCACATTTAGAAAACTTCGCATATACAATTGCTTTTCTCTTAACTTCTGTAGGGCAATCTGTAGATGCACTGCGTGATCTTCTGGGTTCTTCGAATATATAAGGATGTCATCAATAAATACAATAACAAATTTATCCAGATACTCCTTTTATACCCTATTCATCAAATCCTTGAAAGCCGCTGGTGCATTCGTCAATCCAAACGACATCACTAGAAACTCGTAGTGGCCATACCTTGTTCAGAATGCAGTCTTGGGGATATCCTCGGGCTTTATCTTCAGTTGGTGGTAGCCAGATCTTAAATCAATTTTTGAGAAATAACATGCTCCCTTAAGCTGATCAAACAAATCGTCGATTCGTGGCAAGGGATACTTATTCTTTACCGTCAACTTGTTCAGCTCTCTATAATCAATACACAGTCTCATACTTCCATCCTTTTTCTTCACAAATAGAATTGGAGCACCCCACAGGGAAATACTCGGTCGAATAACTCCCTTATCCAATAATTCCTGAAGTTGATTAGCCAATTCTTTCATTTCCATCGGGGCTATCCTGTATGGAGCCTTAGAAACTGGTTCAGCTCCAGGTATCAAATCAATGGAAAACTCTATCTCTCAATCAGGTGGCAATCCTGGTAACTCTTCTGGGAAAATATCAGGGAATCAGGGAATTCTCTTACTATAGGGATCTCATCCAGAATAGGGGTCTCTTTCTTCATATTCACCACATGAGCCAAGTACGCCTCACATCCTTGCCGCAGCAATCTTCTGGCTTGCATCACTGAAAGGAACTTCCTATCTTGTCTCTGTCCTTGGTAGCTGATCCTTTTATTATCTGGGGTGTACATAACAACTCTTTTTTTCTTACAATCAATATTTGCCCTATATCGAGACAACCAATCCATACCTAAAATAACATCAAAGTCTCCCAACTCGAAGGGTATTAAGTCAACAGGGAACATATACCTCGAAATCTCAAGGGAACATCTAGGACAAAATTGTTTTACAGGTACTTTATCTTTATTAGCCACTTCTATGGTTATAGGTTTGTCTAAGTCTTCTAACACCAATTGCATTTTATTTACACAATTCACAGATATAAAAGATTTGGACACTCCCGAATCAAACAAAACATTAACAGGTACGGAATTAAGAGTAAGCGTACCTGCAACCACATTAGAGTCATGAACTGGAGACTTCTGGGTCATCTTAAAAGTCCTAGCTCTCGCAGTACTGGTTGCTGGTCCTTGAGACACACTCCTTCCCGCATTACCTTGGGTCACTGACTTGCAATTCTTAGCTATGTGTCCCACTTTGCCGCAACTAAAACAAGTAACTCCTTGAATTTCAGACTTACATTCCGTGGAATAGTGACCTTTCTGTCCACACTTAAAACAATTAACATTCTCTCGACACTGTCCACTGTGCTTTTTCCCACACATCCTACAATCAGCCACTGGCTTACTCATTCTCGTCGGGGCAGAGTTAACAGAAGTAGTACCGGGTTTAGCCTGGGGAAAATCCTGCCTCTTGAACCTCTTATTCTTATTCCTTCCAAACCAACGCTGGAACTTCCGACTCGCTATTCCTGCTTCTGATCTAGCAGGTCCACTTTGAAATTTCCTTTTCTTCTCACCCTGCTCCTTTACAGCTAATTTCTGATCACTTTCTATCACTAGGGCAGCCTGAACTACCGAAGTATATGTCTTGAGTTGTAAGGCTACAACTCCACTCCTTATTTCTGGCTTCAACCCTTGCTGAAACCGCTTCGCTCGTTGAGCTTCTGAACTCACATATTTTGGTGCTATACGGGCCAACTCCGTAAACTTTGCTTCATATTCCGTGACACTTTTATCCCCTTATTTCAGTTCCAAAAATTCCACTTTCATTTGACTATGGTGACAGTCCGGAAAATATTTCTCCAAAAACAACTCTGTAAATCTGGTCCATGGAACTGGACCTTCTCCTTCTAGGGCTCGCGTAGACTCCCACCAATAATTCGAATCATTCCTTATAAAATAACTAGCGTAATCAGTCTTTAAATTCTCACTCACCTTGGTGAGCGCAAATGCTTTTTCCATCTCCTTTAACCATATCCTGGCAGCAACAGGATCTACCTCTCCTTTAAACTCTGGGGGCTTCACCGCTTGAAAAGACTTAAAACTAACACCCTGATTTGCCCCTCTTACATCATGCTGCTGCTAGATTTGTAGTTTCTGTTGTTGGATTTGTTGTTGTTGTTGTATGAGCTGTTGTTGTTGTTATTGCAATTGTTGCTAGAATTGTTGTTGCTGTTGGGCCAGCTGTACAGACTGCTAACACAACAAGTTCATCATGTCACTCACGGAAGGATCCCCAGCAGATCCGTTATTGGGCTGAGAATTTCACTTTGGTGGCATCTCCTGAAACATAACAGTCATGTATAAGAAAATGAGTTTCTCCAACAGTTAATATTTATGCATCAGGAGAGCGTTGCCACTAAGACAATATTCTCAACCCCATTCTAATTGGATCCGTCTTGAGTGAATGATTATAATCTAAAAATGCCAGCAACAGAAACAACAATAATAATAACAACAATAATAGCAATGCACAATATATAAAAACTGAACAATAAGATAAAGCAGCTGAAATATAATAACCAACAGAATCCAACCAGTACAACTGAAAATCCAACTGAAAAGAACCATCCGAATACACACCAAAATTGGCTGTCATAACAGCCTCGCCTACTACAAACTATCACAGCATAATGTACATATACAAAGTAAACAACTACAGAACTCCTAAAAGTCATTCTGAGCTCTGCATCTCTCTGCTGTAACTCTATCTAGCCACTACCACTGCCACCAATGGAACCTAGATCAAACACTAGCCAGTTCACTAGGTCCTGATACTGCACCGCCCTAAACTCTGAACTAATGAAACGGTCAACAGATCTAGCCCTCTCTACAGCCATCTGGGTCAATGCTCGCACACGGGCTCGCACCTCAGGGGAAGGGGCAGAAATACCCTGAAATGGTGTAATAGGTACCTGGTCCAACTGAGCAGCAAACTCCGGACTTTGATCTCTGATAAAGGAAGTATTCACCGCCCTATGGACATGGTAAGGGATTGGTGAAGAAGTACCACTAGGGGCCGCAGGAGGAACCGGAGGTCTCATCATGGAAGAATTGGGACCGCAGCCGGGAGGGAAATCCCTGACAGCAGAAACAGACCTACGTACCCAACGGGGACGAGGACCAGATCCATGGATATCTCTCGGCACAAAGGAAGGGACTGGGGGAGGAGGCATAGGGGTCTCCTCAGTAACAGCATCAGGGGGTCTCTCAGAATCTGAGCTATCCGAATCAGAAGGATTCTCCCGAGATGGAGAACTCGAAATCGCAATCGGCCACTGCCAACACAATAAATATACAGGCAAGACACAACCAGGTCAAGGCAATTCTATCAAAACATTTAATAGATGCCAGGGTAACGCCGTCGAAACCCTCGACTGACTCTAAAGGTTTGCTCTTATATATGAGTTGCTGACTCACACTTGAAAACTCACGTTATCACCTACTCGACACAATCCCTAACCTGAATCAGGGACTTGAACCTGTAGCTCTAATACCAACTGTGACGGCCTCAACCCCGGGGTCAGGAGTTGACGTCACTAAACACAATTACCAAAAATATAAACAACAGAATTATTATTAAAATATACTAACTTGACCCCGAACCAAGATCCGATCCAGGTTCAAGTATAATTCAGGTTCTCAATACTACAAACTCTTTATTCAACATCTAACACACTCCAACTTTATTCAGAAATTGCTCAGACCTCATGGCCTGATACAAACTACCTCAGAGGAGCCGGGTCCAGTAGGGGCGGGAATATAGGTCGGTCTGACTGATCTTCTAGGCATCTGCGAGATATACATAACAGTTTGCAAGGGTGAGCATAATCGCTCAGCAGTACCAAAATATGAATAACAGAATAAAACAGTAATGTAACAATGATAGGAACAGAACTGTAATCATAATATCAACATTATGCAACAAAAATCAGAGAAAGCTGGATATCACTAACTAGCATGCTTCATCAAACCAACATAGTAGTGTGCTGTAAAAACACCAGAGTCCAATTTTAGCATGCTAGTCACACTTATAAAATTACTGTATCAACTATTTGTGCCCTTACGGGAATCACAAAACCCAATCAGATACGTAATGGATATGTGAAGACACATGATCAGGCTATCAACACCAGACAGCTCCAACTGCCATCTTATTTATGGCTCCAACTGCCATCTCATTTACCTGTTCCGGAACTTCGAAACTAGCTAGGTCTCTAACCTGCTGGACTAATCGGTTATACAGTGCGCACAACCGAATTAGCCTCTTACGCCATCTCAATAGGCCTACTCTGGCCCCAACGTATCCCATATCTGATCGTTTTATCCAGTTTTCAAAAATCACTTTTACCTGTCTCTTTTTCAAAATCAATTCTCTCACAGCACACTATTCAAATCCTCTTTTCATTTAAATCACGTTTAGAGATAGGTATTTTCAGAAGTTACTTTTCCCCAAAACATAATTTTAAACAACATTTCAAATACGGGGGATACGTAACTTAAAACGTTTCTGTTCCATTACAAAAGTAAAACCTTTAGCTATTCATATGCACTGAACCATAAAAGAATGGTCAGGGGTACTTGCCTTGCAACGCTTTACAAAACCCTAAGTAGCTTTCACGTTGACTTTAATCCTGGGAAAACTCGCTCGGAATCTAAAAATACAGAATATCCTAATCAGTTACACCGACATGCTTGATATCCTCAAATTCTAACAACTCAATCCGATAACCCGACTCGTATTATTATTATACACATAAACCCGTAATCACATAGTCACGTAGTCGGAATATTGTTAGGGGTAACACGTAGAATATAATTATGTACATTTACAATATATTTTTAGGAAATTTTGGCAGCATCTTATTTGTTTATAAAACTACCCGTCGATTACGATCGACGTCAATAATCAAAACAATCCCCAATATTACTCCACCATTTATACAACGTACATCCCAACACCAATCAAAATTAATTATTTAAGTCCGAAAAATATTTTACATAATCATTTTATTTATTTATAAAATTTAGGACTCAGAACATCGTCATCACCGTCCACCGTCCGTTCGTAACGAGTCATCGCGGTACGGCGACAAAATTTATTGGTGCCCGAAATATTCGGGTATCCAAATAAATTCCACCGATTTATTAATACGTATTTTCCCACGCGAATTAATAATATCACCAATTTTACTCAATAATTCCTGCAGAAAAAGAATAAGAATTAAAATTACAACAACCAAGTCCAACTGCACGCACAGGCTCAACCAAGATCCAACAGGGAAATCAGCACAAGCCCAAAGAACCAGCCCACAACAATATCACAGAAGACAGGGGAGCAAGCACGCGGCCACGCGCCGCCCCAGCCACACCACCAACACAACACAACACACACGCACGCACACATCACACACACACACAAATTACACACACACATACATATATATACAACAGTATATATATATATATATATATATATATATATAGACATAATCCAACAAAAATGATCGGAACCACCAAGCTCACCAGAAAATCGCGGCGGTGGTGAGAACAAAGCAACTGGAACGGGAACGGAGGAAAACAGGGAAGAACAGCCGGAACACGTGAGGAAAAACAGAGGAGGGATATGGGGAATAGAGAGGGGAGAGATAGAGAGAGATCAGAGATTAGACCGAGAGAGAGAGAGACTGAAATGGGAACAAAAGAGAAACAAACTGCAGCCAACACGTGTCCTGTAAAAAGGATACGTGTTAACTTCTTATTATAAGTTGTTAACATGTGTCCCGAAATACCCGGGGACCTGAATTTAATCCCGAGTTTGAAGTTAGCGAACCAAGACATCCTTAAAATAATTTCGAAAAAAATCACGATAATAGTCTAAAAATATTTTAGATATCCTGAAGTTAATAAAAATATAAGTATCGAAATTTTAAAACACTTTTGAGGTGCGCTTTATACCCGCTTTTTAACAAATAACGAGACGACACGCGGGTGAAACAATTCCCGAAAATTCCCAAAATAATTTTAAAATTCTCCGATTAATACAAACTTAATAAAATATAAGTTTCATGATTTTTAAAGAATTCCTGAATTAAATATGGATTTTACAAATAAACACACTCAGAAAATTATTTAAGGGTAAATAATTAATAAAATATTGATTTCTCAATTTTATAAAATCCTAAAAGTAATTATTGAAATTATAAAATTAGAAAACCAATTTTAAAGACAATCCAAATATTTATGGAATTAAAACTTCAACAAAATCACTTTCATAAGCAAAAATAAAATAAAATCATATATCTCATTAATAAATCACACAATTCAATCTCATATAACAACAATCATAAATAATTAAATAACAATCCATAACTGCTGCCAAAACCAATACACACATTTTATTTATTTACTTAAACTTTTATTACACTTCCAAATATTAGAAATAAAATAAAAATACACGAGTCGTTATATTAATAACATAATTTCTTGAGAAATAAATGTAACAGATCTTATTTGTATTAAAAAATTCAGTTCTTCTAACAGATTCACTTCACACACAGCTCATCCTTAAATGCTTCTGCAGTACAAGTACAGTTCCTGTGTAGTAGAGTAAGCTAGGATGTCAACTTTATGTCTCACAGTTTCTAAAATCTGTACTTATGTACTGTGTTGTTTTTTAAAGTAGACACAAAGACAAAATTTTAATACATATTCTATTTTCTTGCTGGAATAATTTATGAATCTGTGTCAATATGCTGCATTACATCATTCACTCATATGCATCATCTTAGTACCTACTTGGATTTTTGTATAACACAGCCATGCATGCATTAAATGTGTTTCACTGTTCATGAACAGTATTTAAAAAAAATCTTAAATTTTAAATCTTTTCTCTTTGCATCTGTGTTAAATGGTTATATATACTTGTATATCCTATGTGCTGCATTCACACACACACACACTAGTTGCATAAATTCCACTTCACTTGCAACATGAACCCAAATGCTAACCCTTTTCACCCTAAACCAAGACCACTGATTGAAAACCCATATCTTCTTGAAGATATGGAGAAAAATCAGTTTCATCACCATAAGACCTTTGCCTTCAAACCTGTTCCAACCTCTCTGCCCAAACACCATCACAAAAGACAACTCCCTCCAAGACAATACAGAAAGGGATATAAAAACCATACCATCCCTTTCTATCAAAGCAGAAAATATCAAAATCCTAAATCCCCTAACCCTAGACCTCCTAAACCTTTGCAAGCCAAAGTATACACCAGAAAAGCTAACCTAAGACAAAAGACAAACAACTCTATGAACACACCATAGCCCCCTCCACCAAAACTGTCAAACCCTTCAAATACCAAAAAGTTTCTTCAACTTATCAAAAATGTCCAACCTGGCACTTGTGTTGATGTGAAGGGTGAAGTGGAATTCTTAATTAGAAGGGCTAGGTGGGATGGTCTCATGTATAACCTAGGTAAGCACTATTGTACACACCTCATGGGAGAGTTCTACTGTAACATGAATGTCATTAAATTGGTAGATGGTATATCGCATTTCACTACATCTGTCAACAAAAAGGTTATTTGTGTTGATAACAAAAGCATTAATAGGGCACTGCATTTACCTTTGCATCTGTATGAGTTGCCTTGTGAGGACATCTTCTCTCTGTTTGTTTTTAACAAATCTGAATTTGAACTAATGTTTGGCACTTTTTGTAAATCTGACATTCCTGATGGTTTATGTGACATTAACTGTGGTATTCATTTCAAACACTTCACTGGCACTTTTCAGCATATTGCTCTAATCATTAGGGCAGATGTTATGCCAAAACCAAATCAAAGTAAGTACTTTGATTTCTTTGATATGAAAGTCATGTACCTTTTATGCACAAATAAAATCCACTTCAGTATCTCTTATGTTATTCTTCTAAACATGATCAATGCACATCTTGTAGATTATATGCCTTATGGTATGCTAATCTCATCTTTCTTTGCACTTTGTAATGTTAACATGCCTGAAGCATTTTCTAATCTTGCTGATTCTGAAATCACTAATGAACACATTAGGCCACAAGTGCCCCTGATGCACTGTGAGCCTCAAGAGGCAACTCCCACAGTTATTCCTCAATTCATTAGAGAGGAAGATGTGTTTCTGTCTAAGTTTGAGTCTGCTAAAACCATGTTTCATGAACTAAAACTTGAACTTAAGAGGGTTAAGGAAGAGAATAATGAGATTAAAGATAAAGTAGGAGCACTAGAGAGTCTCACTGCCTCTTGCAAATATAGAATTGCATATTTAGAGCATTTGGCTGCATCTACTCTAGGAACTCCCTGCATGAATGATCATGATATTGCCTCTTCTTTTTAAGTCCCTATGCATGAAAACACTGCTATGATTCATGAGTTAGAAGAAGTTAATGTGGGTGCTAGAGGTCAACTGATTGATAACTTGCCTGATTTGGTTCATATTTGTGATGCTGATGGAAATGTGATTGGTTAAGTCTGGTTGAGTCTGCTGTTTGATGAAGTCTGCTATGTGATGTTGTACTGGTACTTGCTGTTATGTACCTGTTTTGCTACTTTCTGATGTAGTTGTAATTTGTAAGGATTCTGTGTTGGGGTTTGTAATATTTAAATCTTATGATCTTTGAATTTCAGAAGTGTATGCACTTCTTTGGTTTGTAATGACTTAAAACAGGTTCAGGATTAATCAGTGAACCATACTGATTATTGAGAACACTTTTGATAATATATCATGGCTTGTTTATTGGAAATCTGTTGTATCTTTCTTATGCAGGAATTTATAAGCTCTGCCCTATGTCTCTTGTCTAAATTTGGTTTATACTGTTAGAATAAGGGTCAATAATGCTCATATCTGTCTAGTCCAGTCTCTTGTGACAATTAATAACTTCTGAGTTATATTTTTAAAACAAAGTATATGTTGTTATCTGTTCTACAGGAAGTTCATAGTTAATAACCTTAAACTGATTTGATGCATATATTATGAACAGACTCTGTATACACTGTATAGATACTCCATCTTTGATATCCTACTGTGAACTGTTATGACTAACAAATTACCTCAGGGTAGTTTTTGTCCTGCATCTAATTAACCTATGGGAACAGTCACATGTCCCAGAATGAACTCAAGAAGAAAAGAATGGCTAAATTAAGTTTTGTGCATCCAGCAAAAGCTTCAAAATAGTCACAAGGAACACCACCTGCATTCCCAAGCAATCTGACAGAATCCATAAGGTAAAAACATGTATATAGTTTTCACAGCCTCTCATTTTATTTCACATACACACACTAGGTTGCAATATTATGTTCCAGTCTCTAACCATTCCAACTGCACCTTTGTGGTAATTGGCTGTGTAAAAGTTTTAGTAATATGGATTTCTAAGTATTATTGTTTTTGGTCAATTTAGACATTTGATTCTTCCCAGTATGTATTTAGATTTCCACACTATGTAGTCTGTTACTCAGACCTAGATTAGACAGATTGTATTAGTGTTAGAATTTGTCAACGTAGAATTGTCTAAAGGGCAAAACAGATTGTATTAGTGTTAGAATTTATAAAACTTAGAATTGTCTAAAGGGCAAAATAGATTGTATTAGTATTAGACTTTGTACCAAGAACACGGTTTGTATTAGTACAGTCTTTGTAATTTGTGGTTGAATTATGCTCTCCAGTATATAAAACCTTTAGACTGTTGTTTGTACTAATTCAGATATACTCCAGAGTACAACAAAATAAAAACGGCTTAGTACAAGTTGTCAAAAGAATAAAGAACTTGCTACAATCTTAAACTGACTTTTCAAATATAAGTTCAATTAGATGGTTAAATTCACACCTTCGATAAAAACTGTTCTAAAAATACATATATGGTAAATCAAATTTAAAAGAGGTTTTACCATTCACTTCATATCTTTTAAAATCAAATCATGCATGCTTAAACAAAGTTATTCTAATTTGCACAAACTATATCAACTATTTTCCTACATACATGCATAGATTAAAAATACCATTCATGCAATATAGAATTCTTCCTTATATGCTCAAACTGCATGTGTAATAACCCCAATTTTTTTGAAATTTTTGGAAACCCTTATGAATAGTGTTTTGCTGATTATGCTGAATAAGAAAACTTTTCATGCCACACTATGTAGGGGTTCTTTTATTGATCTTCTGGGAAGTGTATGTAAAGATCGTCAGAATCCAAATCCGAACACTTTGATTTTTCCCGAAAATCCACCAGATACAGAAAGAATTGAGTATAAGGTAACAGGATAAAAAGGATTTAAATTAAAGGATTATAAGAGAGGATCATAAAAGGAATACAATGTATTGAGAAAGGTTAAGGGAACCCAAGTAATAAGATCCCGGGTATGATCCCTCAAACGATAAACGAGAACGAAAGTTAAGCGAACCGTATAACAGATCAGCGATCATTAGGCAAGCAATTAGGAGTTAATCAAAAAGGTTAGGGATGATGATGTCATCAAACCAACAAGAAGAGGACAAGTGTGGAGGGTGACATCACATGATGACCAAAGCATGACATAAGGGAAGGAAGTGTGGTTGATTTATAACCACACAATTTTTTCATGGTTAAAAATGATTAAAACAAAACAAAAAATCAACCAACCAAGGAAAATCAAAACAAAACACAAAAACACAAAGTTTATTTCACTTTCTTCATCAAGCTCTCGACTTTCCTTCATTTTCAAGGAGAAAAAGATCAAAATCCTAGTTCCAAGCTTTGTTAATTAGCAAGGTAATTATCTAAGACTCCTTATGCATAGATATAGCTATCCTATAAGTTTGAGCTTCTAAAGCATTCACAATCTCTTCCTAAAAATCATGGAAGAAGATGGTGAATAGTATTTTTCAAGAACTAAAATTTTTGTTCTTGAGTTTTTGTTTACATTAAGCTTGGATAAGGACTTTTAAGGGTGATTCCAAGCTAATTACTTGATTCTCCACTCTCCAAGGAAGGTATAACCCCTCCAAACCCTAACTTTACTTGAGTATTAGGTTTAGTTTTGTTGTTATAGTTCATGAGAGGCTTGATTGTTGTGTATTTAGAGGTTAGTTGGTTTTGTGATGTTTTGGAGTTGTAATTCTTGGATTATTGATTAATGAACTTAAGTATAGTTTAAATTCATGTTTGAGAATAGTATAAATTGATAATTTTGAGTTGTTGGGGCTGTTAAGGTGAAGTATGGATGGAGTTTGGTTGGGATGTTGATTGTGAGTTGATTGTGGGTTGATTTGGAGTGATATAAATTTGGGTAATCGCATAAACATAGTCGTCGTAATGCCCGATTTACTTTAGACTGTTTTTGTCCTTAACATTAGGACCCGTGAACTCACTGCTAGGTTTTGACCATTGCCATGTTTAGATAGTTCATGTTACGAGCTTCGTTTTGATATGTGGTACGCTTGAATCCGATGTACGGTTTTGGAGAAACGACCGTTTTAAGTAACGACGTTTCGCGACCGAACCATTACCCCTCGCCTTACTTTGAAACCTTGGTTAAGGACCTTAAATGACTAATTGGAGTATGAAACATTTATGTAAAGTGTATTAGGCAGTTGGTAAGGCACTCGCGAAAGAATCGCCTTAAAACTTTTAATGGTTAATTTATTAAAAATGGTGGAGCCGAGGGTACTTGAGCGACTTAAGTGAATCGTTAAGCGAGAAAGCGAACATTAGGACTCTAAATGGTTAAAGTCTAGTTTCTTAAGCGATCGGGGTTTAATTCCGACTTATGTTGTTGTTCATAGGTTATCGGACCCACTCTAAGCTTAAGTCTATCCGGGAGCACTCAGGCAAGTTTTCTACCCGTTATACTATTGTTGTGATGTATACATATGTATATGCATTATCTTGTGATAGATGCATGATGGTTAATTAGCAAATTCTTGCGATATATTGTAGCATGTGATATGGTATATATGCATGCCTGTTTGGTATTCTTGATACATATATCTGTTGATTCAGTTGATAATACCTATGCTAGAGATAAGCGGTAATTTGCATATACCCTTAGTATAGGGGACCCAAAGGTGAACATTTTTCTAAAACCGGGAGTCGATTTTCCCGAGTATAATATGTATATATATATATATATATATATATTTATATATTTATATATATATATGAATAGTTTTCAAAACTATTATTCGAATAAGGTTTATTCGATAACTTTATTTTATTAATGAATATTATTTTGAATATTCATTCGAGGGCTTATGACTCCGTTTATTTTATTAATGAATATTATTTTGAATATTCATTCGAGGGCTTATGACCCTATTTATTTTATTAATGAATATTATTTTGAATATTCATTCGAGGGCTTATGACCCTGTTTATTTTATTAATGAATATTATTTTGAATATTCATTCGAGTGCTTATGACTCCGTTTATTTTATTAATGAATATTATTTTGAATATTCATTCGAGGACTTATGACTCCGATTATTTACTAATTATTATTCTTTATTTTATTAAGGAATAATGTGTCGATAATCAAACTCACTTTTGATTATTCAAATAAAGATAGTACTTCCGTATAAGTATATCTTTGGTTATTTAATATTCATTGCAAGTATAAGTTTTACAACTTCTACTTCAATTATTTTTATAAAGATTATTCTTTATGGGAGTATTATTTAAATAATAATATTCAGATATTTTCTAATATATTGGGACTGGTTTATTTTATTAAATCAGCATCACTCCAAACATTCTTAAAAATGTTTTCGAGTCTTCAAAATGATTTTTAAAGGTTAGGGCGGATCCCAAAAACTCATATTTATATTTATGATCCTCCTTTCGAAGGGGATTTAAATACTCACTCAAAACCTGAGGGATCCGGCTCTGTGGTGTGTTTTATATTCGCAACAAGGTTGTTGTCTTGATAAAAGAGTTTTTGATTACTTACCCAACGCTCGGGAAGTAAAATTCTTGGAACAAGTTAATCCTTTAACAGGCATCGCCTGGGAAATATTGGTGAGTTTTCCTTTCCAACTAGATACGACTTCTTGGTGGAGCCGTATCAACAAGTTTCTACTTGGGGAAAGGGGGGACGAGCTTTACGTTTCAGAGTCATGGATTTCATCTGAACTAGGAGTGGCGTAAGTGGTCGAGTGGCGCCGGCCCAGCCTTATTATATTGGCCCAAAATGGCCTGGAAGTTTCGCTAAGACGGTCCATTCCTTAGGAGTCCAGTGTTCGGTTGACAAGTAAATCCGACAGGTTCTCCTCTACATGTAGAAAATGGTGGGGTTGCACTACTACGACTGATCATCGTAAGTGGTCTTCCTGGCGCGACAAACTCCCGTAATGAGTTCATCATCCAATTGGATATTTCTGCAACACTACCCAGAGCACTTCGATAGAAAGGCTACAGTTGGGTGATTGTTGAGTGTTGGCAGGGTCAAGTTTTCAAAATGATGTTTGCATCAAATGAAGTATCTCGTAACTTCATTTTATTTTGATGATATTTAAAGATTGATTCTATACAAGTTTTGTATTGTAGCTTAATCTATAGGATGAACTATTTATACATTGAACGGTGGTAGTTCAAGTAGTATTCGGAAAAGATATAAGTATATTGGAGTATCTTGTAACTTCATCTTTTAAACTTATATCTAGTTAATGATTGTCTTATGAATGACAAAGATTTTCAGAAAAACGTTGAGACAAGGTTAGATATATGAGATCACCTTGCAACGATATTTTTTATACAGTTATAAACTGGAACTCTGTGTATATTATACATGTCAGAGGATTTCAAAGATTGTGAAAAGTATATATGTATATATATACTGAATATTTTGCGACTTGGTCGCGTTAAGATAACAAACTTGGTTCATTTCTTTTTGACCAAGACTTTCATGAGTACTATAAGAATGCTCATATATTGTTAATCATTATACATATTATTTTGATGGGCTTGTTGCTCACCCTTGCTTTCTTCTTTCATCACACAACAACAGATAGAAAAGATGAACAGGACCAAGCTTCCAATTCGCAAGCGGTTAGGAAACATTTCGCAGTTTTCTGGAAGCGTTGATGCCGCTGTAGCTGAGGTAGAAATTACCAATAGGCTAGACTTTCAACTTCTGATGTACCAGACTTATGTATCTATATGAATGGTAATAATGACAAAAAAATGTAAATTTATTCAGAAACCCTTTTAAGGTGTAATGGCATATAATTTTGGAATAAAATGACTCGTGTTATTTTTGGATATTCATTTCTGAGACTATAACTTGTGGTGTGTGTGTTTATTGTGGGGTCACAGTACAGAGTAGTTGATTGTTTATTAAGATTGGGTGTTATTAAGGGAAATGGAACTCGTGACAACCCGGATCCCCGACCCCGGATTTGGGGGTGTTACAGCATGCACTTGACTAGATTTATGATCAAATTATCATGCTTCCTCATAACTATATATACACTCTTTTTGGCATATACCAAACAAAAGGGGAAGAGAATGTGTGATCTATTTCAACAAATAGAAATTTGGACCCCTAAAATTCTAATCTTTTATACTTGCTATTTTTTTTATACAAATGATCTATCTGTGTTCTATTACTGTATGATTTATCTAACAAAGTATTTTGCAGGATCTCAAGAAAGAGACTCAATCTCTAAGTAATTAAATGCTTTATTTGCAAAAAAAAATTCAAAAATTCATGCATACACCATGGGGAAGCACACACTGATAATTTTATGTTTGTTTGGCAAATACCAAAAAGGGGAAGATTGAAAGGATATACAGTTAAACCTCTATAAATTAATATAGTTGGGACCGGAGAATTCTATTAATTTAGAGAGGTATTAATTAATCGATAAATTAATAATTATTAATTTATAGAGAATTTTTGGTAGCAAACAAAATTAACTTTTGATTAAATTTTTATTCACATAAATTTAAATAAAATGAATTGTACAATTTATATTTTATACTTAATTCAATTAATTCAATGTATATGAATTTAGAAAGTCAATGTAATGTACAATATATTAGATTCAAAGTCCATGTAGTGTATAAGTTAAATTCATTGTATTTTACATAGAAAATATTCAATGTATATTAGGAAAATTCAAAGTACATGAATTAATTTAATTCATTGTATTTTACATAGAAAGTATTCAATGTATGTGTAGTCATAAAATATATTATATATACTGTATATACTAGATTGGGGGAAAAATTATACAAACAAAACAATGGCTTCTCATCTAAAAGGTGTCACAAAATCAACAATGACGGATGAAGCAAGAAAAGCATTATGTGAGTATAGAAGAGATTGCAAACACCATCCTTGAAAATAGTGTTGAAGATGATCTTGAAGACGATACAACACCGTTGGAGCCGGTTACACGTAAAGAAGCACTCAAGGCATCAAAAATGCTTAATAACTTTTTGATGCAACATGAAAGCACCACACCCGAGCTTTTGGATGCAATAAGGAAGATTAGGGATGAGCTTCATGTTGATTTAAATTATATGAAAAAGCAAACTACAATTGAATCATATTTTACAAAGATGTAATAGCTATATTTTTATGAATATAAGGGAATTATTAATTTATAGTTTTATTGGGACCATATTTTTATACAGGGTTTTCAAAAAAATTATTATCTTATTATCTTATCGAAATTGATCATTTTTTGAACTGGCCCAAGTCGGGACCGGACAAAATTATTAATTTAGAGAGATTATTAATTAATCGAGTATTAATTTACAGAGGTTTTACTGTATTCGCTATATTATTTATTTTGGTATTTGTACGATTAAACATAAAATTAAGAACACGTAGATCCTCTCCATTAGGACACGAATTTAATTGATCCAAATCAAAGTCAAAAAGTCAAACTAGCAAAATCATGTCTTTTAAACAGATAAAAGAGATATTCCATTCTTGCAAATTATCAAAACTATATCTTTATGAAATATATCTCTAAGGCAATATGATCAAAGAAGAAACATCAAGATATGATATTTCTTAGATTTATGTTGCAACAGGAATATGGGAAACAAGCTCGAATAAAGAATATATCGGAAATATTCTTTAGAAGTCTCGTGCTATATCAAAAATATTTAAACTCTTCGCTCCAAAATATATCTCTACATAACAATCTCGAATAAAGAATATATCAGAGATATTCTTTAGAAGTATCATGCTATATCAAAAACAATTAACTCTTCGCTCCAAAATATATCTCTATATATAATCAAAAGAGTTTTTATTCAAAGATTATTAATATTCATGATTGGAATATTAATATCCAATTCTGCAACTCATTTCTGTATACTCATAGTAATTTTCTCCCGTTTCGTAAAAGCAGCATTTCTCCGAGAAAATTATTCAAAAAAAATACTCAAACACATTTCCTATCACCCAAATTGATAGGGATAAATAAATCCTGATTGTATATTTAAATATTGCATTAATTGTACAAGGCGTGGTCTGCTAGGCCCAATAAGAAGATGTATGGTATTCATACCAGAAAGGTTAACACGTTGATCAGGCCTGATGGACCAGATCAGGCCTGATGGAACAAAGAAGGCCCAAAGCCCTGATTATTTATTAATTTCGTAATTAATAAATAAGGGAGAAAACAGCTATCAAGATAAGTCCTAATGGGGATATAAATCCTTGTAGATTGGCCTCCAAGGAACCTCATTGGATAAGGAATCAACTTCCTACTTCCTAGGACTCCTAAGTCTATCCTAATTTAGAGACTTGACCACCAAGTCTCCTATACCAAGTCCAATTCAAGGACTCCCACATCTATATAAGGGACCTCACCCCATAAATCAGAACTACGTTTTTGACTTGATCCTTGGCAATCAGCAAGGTACGTAGGCATCTTGTTAAGGCAGATTGAGTCACGAAACACAAGAGCAGTCAAATCGAGCCTCGAAGCTCACGTTCCTTAGTATTAAATACAGCAATTATATATATTAGTTTTTTATCCATAACATTTGGCGCCGTCTGTGGGAAAACACAACAACAACCATGGCGAGAACACGGAGAACAATTAAAGCTCTGGAGGAAGGAACACCATCAGGGACAACCCAGGTGATTTCGTCAACCGTGGAGATTCCTCCCCACTCAACTTATGCATCTACTCAAGGGGAAGCCCAGATAGGGGCAACTCAACCTCAGCCACAAGGGACGACTCCCCCGACTATTCAAGGTACGAATCCTCAAGTTCAACAAGTGCATGTACCTGTGACTTCTAGACCCCTCGGGTATGAATATTCAACTGTTGTTACTACTAACCCCCCTCACGGGATGCCCCTTTACCCTGAGGTTGGAGGAAGTGGACATGCTGGGCGAAACGAAGCACGAGGGCAATCGCCCCCTATATACGAGGTTTGGCTCCTATCCCCGAGGATCGGGAATTTTCTGGTCCTTATACTGAGAGAGACTCCGAATCTTCGGATGATGAAGTGGCCCCAAGAAGGAGGCGTCCTGGCAAGGAGCCGATGACCGATGGAAGACAACGCCCTCAAAGCACCCAAGGGGCGAATCCCCAAGAAGTGCTGGAAAGGATCAGGGCTCATGAGGCTGAGATCCAAAGGCTGAGGCGCGACTTGGAGGCACACCAGGCCACCAGACCCCAGATACCTCCTAGAGGGAGAAATCCACCTCCTGTTATAGATCTGGATGGTCCGGTACGAAGAAGGGCTGTTGTCCCAAGAACTGATCCAAGCAATCTTCTTCCCCTTGGAGATCCTGATGATCCTACTCCGCCCTTCACTGAAGAGATAATGAATGCCCATATCTCAAGGAAGTTTAAGATGCCAACCATCAAAGCCTATGATGGCACGGGAGATCCCGCTAATCATGTTAGGACATTCTCTAATGCACTGCTGTTGCAACCCGTGAATGATGCTATAAAGTGTCGGGCCTTCCCTCAAACCCTGTCGGGTATGGCTCAAAGATGGTACAGTCGCTTGCCCCCAAACTCTATTGGATCGTTCAGGGAATTAAGCCAGGCTTTTATTAAGTAATTCATCAGTGGAAGAGTTCATGAGAAAAGTTCTGCATCTCTTATGAGCATTGTGGAGGGGGCAAAGGAATCCCTGAGAGATTACCTGAATCGTTTCACAAAGGAGGCTTTAAAAGTCCCATACCTTGATGATAAGGTAGCCATGATAGCACTGCAACAAGGAACTAGGGATGAGTTTTTTAAGATGTCCTTGGCCAAACGCCCCCTGAAAGCATGTTGCAGCTCCAGGAGAGGGCAGGGAAGTATATCAAAGTTGAAGAAAGCATGAGGAAGACCGTAGTAAGTAATGAGCCCACTGGAGGCAAGAATCGAAAAACTGATCTGGAGTATATCGCTAAGGATAAGTATCCTAGAACCGAGCAAAACCCTGATTCAACCCCCAAGAAGGGAGGACCTGGGCAAAAGTTCACCGAATACGCTAAGCTGAATGCCCCTAGAAGCCAGATCTTGATGGAAATCGAGAACGATCGAGATATTCGTTGGCCTAAGCCCCTGAAGGCTGATCCTGCCAAGCTAGACAAAAGCAAATATTGCAGATTTCACAAAGATATTGGTCACGACACCAATGAGTGTAGGCAGCTGAAAGATGAAATTGAGTTCCTCATTCGAAAAGGAAGATTGAACAAATACACTGGAGAAGGAGGGGACAGGAATAATAATGGTAGGAAGAACTTTGAGGATCGTAGGAGGGACCAAGACGATCAAGGGCGAAACCCCCAGCCTAGAGGACCAGTTATAAACACCATTTATGGAGGGCCGAGACCTCAAGGGCCTGTGATAAACACGATCTTTGGAGGTCCAACTGCTGCTGGATTGTCCAAAAATTCCAGAAAGGCATATACTAGAGAGGTTATGCATATTGTTGGAGAAGCCCCGAAGAGGGCCAGGATAGAAGTAACATTGGCTTTCGATGATTCTGACCTAGAGGGTGTGAAGTTTCCTCATGAAGACCCGCTGGTCATAACACGGATAATAGGAAATAGCCCGGTCAAGAGGGTCCTTGTGGATAATGGTGCTTCTATGGATATCTTGCTCCATGACGCCTTTCTGAGGATGGGGTATAACGACTCCCAGCTAACGCCAACCGACATGGCAATATATGGATTTGCTGGAGTAGAATGTCCTGTAGAAGGGATAATCAAGTTGCCAACCACAATAGGTACGGAACCAAGGCAAGCGACACAGATGTTGGACTTTGTGGTGGTAAAAGCTAGTTCAACCTATAATGCTATCATGGAAAGAACAGGGATACATGCCTTCAAGGCAGTCCCTTCTTCCTACCATTCAGTCATGAAGTTTCCCACCCGGAACGGGATTGGAGAAGAGAGAGGAGATCAAAAAATGGCTAGAAGTTGTTATGTGGCCTCTTTGAGGGCAGATGGAGTCGGGGGGAAGGTTCTTCCTATTGAAGATATGGATGTCCGAGAAAATGATGAGAAGAGAGGAAAGCCAGCAGAAGACTTGGTTTCGATTCCTTTAGACCCCGAGAATCCTGAGAAGATGACTTTTATTGGAGCCACATTAGAGGAGCCCCTTAGAGGGAAGTTGGTGAAATTTTTGCAAGAAAATAGCGATTTGTTTGCATGGTCAGCAGCTGATATGCCAGGCATAGACCCGGAGCTGATTACTCACAAGTTAAACGTGGATCCAAGCCGGAAGACAGTACAACAAAAGAAAAGAAGTTTTGCCCCGGAAAGATAAGAAGCTATAAAACAGGAGGTAGAAAAGCTTTTAGAGGCTGGTTTCATTAAGGAGATTCAATTTCCGGAATGGTTAGCAAACCCGGTAATGGTGAAAAAGGCTAATGGAAAGTGGAGGATGTGTATAGACTTCATTGACCTGAATGATGCATGCCCTAAAAACTATTTTCCATTGCCAAGGATTGATACTTTGATTGATGCCACTGCTGGGCATGAGATGCTGAGTTTCACGGATGGATTTAGCGGATACAATCAGATTAAGATGCACAAAGATGACATTCCAAAGGTAACATTCATCACTGACTTGGTGTTTATTATTATCTTGTTATGGCATTTGGTCTTAAGAATGCAGGAGCCACCTATCAAAGGTTGGTAAATAAAATTTTTAAGGATCTTATTGGTAAGACTATGGAAGTCTATGTTGATGACATGTTAGTCAAGAGTCTAGTAAAGACTGATCATATAACCCATTTGAGGGAAGCTTTTGAGATCCTGAGGCACCACAAGATGATGTTGAATCCTACAAAGTGTGCTTTCGGGGTAGGATCTGGAAAATTCTTGGGATTGATGGTCTCAAAAAGAGAAAATTGAGGCTAACCCCGATAAAATAAAGGCAATCCTGGACATGGAACCACCAAAAACTGTTAAGGATGTTCAGAAGCTAACAGGAAGGGTTGTTACACTGGGACGATTCATCTCCAAGTCAGGAGACAAGTGCCTATCATTCTTTAAGTCATTAAAAAATATTAAGGACTTTGTATGGAGCGAAGAACATCAGAAGGCTTTCGAAAAACTAAAGCAATATATGGCGCAGGCCCCGTTATTGGCCAAGCCAGTTTCGAGTGAAGTTTTATTCTTGTACTTGGCTGTTTCAGAGAGTGCCTTGAGCGCGGTATTGGTTAAGGAGGAACTAAAAGTCCAGAAACCCGTATACTATGTCAGCAAAATTCTGTATGGTGCTGAATTAAATTATTCAACCATTGAGAAATTTGCTCTAGCCTTGGTAATTGCTTCGAGAAAGCTGCGTCCTTACTTTCAGGCTCATCAGATTGAGGTGCTAACAAATCAGCCGCTGAGAAATATCATTCACAGTCCCAAGGCAAGTGGGAGATTGATTAAGTGGGAAATAGAGCTGGGAGAGTTCGATCTCAAGTATAAGCCGCGGACGGCAATAAAAGCCCAGGCACTAGCTGACTTCTTGGTGGAGTGTACCATACCCAACCAAGAAGTCGGGGGGCAGGAGGATATCATACCACAAGACAAGGGAATCGATAATGGGAACAAAGAGAAGGATGATAAGGAGAAAGAATATTGGGTTCTCTATTTGATGGAGCATCAAAAACAAATTCCAGTGGAGCAGGATTAGTTTTGCAAAGCCCTGATGGGTTCTTAATTGAGTATGCTATGAAGCTAGACTTCCCAACCACAAACAATGAGGCAGAATATGAAGCCCTGATAGCTGGCCTTGGCCTAGCTGGAACACTTAGAGTCAAAAACTTAAAGGTTCGTGGAGACTCGAAGCTGATCATATCTCAGGTAAAGGGAGAATTTGAGGCAAGGGATGATACGATGGCTAAGTATGTCCGCCTAGTAAGGGCTGTGATGACCCAATTTAATGAATGTCATGTTGAGCACATTCCAAGGGAAGAAAATGCTAAGGCAGATGCGTTATCAAAGTTTGCTTCATCCGAGATACAAGAAAGTTCAGGAAGTGTGTACTTCCGTGTTTTGAAGACACGAAGCATAGATGTTAAGCTTGTGGCTCCTATAGGCCTAGGGATGTCATGGATTGATCCCATTAAGGCTCACATTCAAACTGGTTGGTTGTCAAGCGATGCAACTGAAGCACGGAAGTTAATTGTTCGGGCACTAAGGTACTCTTTAATAGATGGGATTCTGTATAAAAGATCTTTCGTGGTTCCTTATTTAAGGTGTCGCAGGCCTGATGAGGCACACTTGGCTCTTGAAGAAGTGCATGAAGGTATTGGTGGGCAACACTTGGGGGGCAGGGCTTTGGCTCATTAGATAACTCGTTTAGGCTTTTATTGGCCAGAAATGATGGCTGATGCCAAAGAATATGTGAAGAAATGCGACCGCTGTCAGAAGCATGCACCTGTTGTTAGACAACCCCCCGAGATGCTGACCTCTATCAACTCGCCCATTCCTTTCGCTATGTGGGGAATGGATATTTTGGGGTCTTTTCCCATGGCCACGACACAAAGGAAGTTTCTGATTGTAGCCATTGATTATTTCACCAAGTGGATTGAAGCCAAACCCTTGGCCAAGATCACAACTAAGCAGGTGGCACAATTCCTGTGGGAAAACATTATGTGCCGATATGGAATTCCCCGTATCCTCGTCACTGACAATGGAACACAATTCAACAATGAGGAATTCAAGAAGTATTGTAAAGAAAATGAAATTGAGTTACGGTTCACCTCTGTGGCTCACCCACAAGCCCATGGGCAAGCGGAAGTAGCAAATCGAATAATCCTGGATGGACTAAAAAGGAGGATCGAGAAGTCAAGAAATAATTGGGTGGATGAGATACTTCCCATATTATGGGCCTATAGGACTACCTGTAGAGTCACGACAGGAGCGACGCCCTTCATGTTGGCATATGGGGAAGAAGCAGTAGTTCCTGTGGAGATATCACATTCCTCTCCAAGGATTCAGGCTTTCAATGCAGAAGAAAATGAGGAAGGGCAGAGGTTAGCCCTGGACCTAATTGATGAAGTGCGAGATGAGGCACATGCAAAGATAGTAGAATACCAGAAAAAAGCTTCATTTTATTACAACCTAAGGGTTAAAGAAAGATTCTTCAAGCAAGGAGATTTGGTATTAAGGAAAGTGGAAGCTTCTGGTGTAGGACAGAAAGGAAAACTTGCCCCAAATTGGGAAGGGCCGTACAGAGTCAAGAGCGTTCAGGGTAGAGGAACCTACAAGCTAGAGACTATGGATGGTTTTGAAGTCCCGAGAACCTGGCATGCACAAAACCTGAAGGCTTACTACGTGTAAGATGGTCGAAGTACGATTCTCACTTGTCGTTGTGACAAATAGGTTTAAAAGCACCTTGAAGTTTTGCTTGCGTAGGATGTTATATTCCAGTAGAATTTACATTGTCTAGTTATTATTGATAAGGGTCGAACCCATGCTATGTAAGGTTTTGGAAAACCAGACTTCATATTAAAGAGTTTGAAATTATTTCAATCTAAGGATGTTTAAAGTTCAAATGCATATTAAG